>NW_022265933.1:240332-252832 GCF_002021735.2 Oncorhynchus kisutch
ATATTTTGACAGTTTTGGAAACTTTGGAGTGTTTTCTATCAAATACAAATAATAATTAGCATATTTTAGCAACTGAGACTGAGGAGCTGGCCGTTTACAATGGCCACCTTTTCATCCAAGCTACTCAATACTGCCCCTGCAGCCATATGAAGTTAACATGAATTATATCGTTATTTCTTGGTTTTGTGTCGCGCCTGGCGGGTTGAAATATGATTGTCATGTGTTTGTCCGCTGGGCGCTGTCCAGAGATAATAGCATGGTTTGCTTTCCCTGTAAAGCCTTTTTAAAAATCTGACACGGTGGCTGGATTAACAAGAATTTAAGCTTTATTTTGGTGTATTGCACTTGTGATTGTATGAAATTTAAATATTTCTAATAATTTAATTTGAATGTGGCGCTCTGCCATTTCACCGGATGTGGTCGAGGGGTTCTGCTAGCGGGATCTGATCACGAAGATTTTTAAAGTCAGGGATTATTCAGTGTGTTCTGTCAGGCTTTCTCTCTCCTAACTGTGCCAAAGTTATATATCCCCATCAAAAACAAAACCTCAGCAGAGCCAACATTTGCATTTCGACCTCTTTAGTATCGAACTGTGAGCTGAATTGAATTGCAATTATTAAAACTGTATGCAGCTTTATGCAGGACAATGTGGAGAATGAAGGTTGTTTTTAATCATCTCCCCCAGCCAGGCAACCAGCCAGCCAGGCAACCAGCCAGCCAGGCAACCAGCCAGTCAGTCAGCCAACCAGTCAGTCAGCCAGCCAGTCAGTCAGTCAGCCAACCAGCCAGCCAGCCAGCCAGCCAGCCAGCCAACCAGCCAGCCAGCCAGCCAGCCAGCCAGCCAGACAGGCAACCAACCAGCCAGCCAGGCAACCACCCAGCCAGCCAGCCAGCCAACCAGCCAGCCAGCCAGCCAACTAGCCAGGCAACCACCCAGCGAGCCACCCAGCGAGCCAGCCAACCAGCCAGGCACCCAGCCAGGCACCCAGCCAGGCACCCAGCCAGTCAGCCAGCCAACCAGCTAGGCAAACAGCCAGCCAGCCAGGCAACCAGCCAGCTTGACAGTCAGCCAAAAAACCAGCAAACCAGCCAACAAACCAGCAAACCAGCCAGCCAGCCAGCCAACAAAAGCCAGCCAACAAACCAGCCAGCTAACAAACCAGCCAGCCAACAAACCAGCCAGCTAACAAACCAGCCAGCCAACAAACCAGCCAGCTAACAAACCAGCCAGCCAACAAACCAGCCAGCTAACAAACCAGCCAGCTAACATACCAGCAAACCAGCTAGCTAACCACCATTAAATGAACAATCCCCCTTTTAATTTTAGTAACCCAGTGATGTAGAGGTGACAGACGACAGTAGTTCTGACAGGTATCTCTGTTCAGTTGCGTGGCGTTGTTTTGTGTTGCGTTGTGTTGTATTGTGTTGCGTTGTGTGGCGTTGTGTTGCGCTGCGTGGTGTTGCGTTGCGTTGTGTTGTGCTGCGTTGCGTTGCGTTGTGTGGCGTTGTGTTGTGTGGCGTTGTGTTGTGTTGCATTGTGTTGTGTTGCGTTGTGTGGCGTTGTGTTGCGTTGTGTGGTGTTGCGTTGTGTTGTGCTGCGTTGCATTGTGTTGTGTGGCGTTGTGTTGTGTTGGGTTGTGTTGTGTTGCGTTGTGTTGTGTTGCGTTGTGTTGTGTTGCGTGGTGTTGTGTTGCGTTGCGTTGTGTTGTGTTGTGTGGTGTTGTGTTGCATTGTGTTGTGTGGCGTTGTGTGGCGTTGTGTTGCGTGGTGTTGTGTGGTGTTGTGTTGCGTGGTGTTGTGTTGTGCTGCGTTGTGTTGTGTGGTGTGGTGTGGTTTGTGTTGCGTGGCGAGGCGTTGCGTTGTGTTGCATTGTGTTGCGTGGTGTTGTGTTGTGTTGCGTTGTGTTGTGCTGCGTTGTGTGGTGTGGTGTTGTGTTGCGTGGTGTTGTGTTGTGTTGCGTGGTGTTGTGTTGCGTTGTGCTGTGTTGCGTGGTGTTGTGTTGCGTTGTGTGGTGTTGTGTTGTGTGGCGTTGTGTTGTGTTGTGTGGTGTGGCGTTGTGTTGTGTTGTGTTGTGTGGCGTTGTGTGGTGTTGTGTGGTGTGGCATTGTGTTGTGTTGTGTTGCGTTGTGTGGTGTTGTGTGGTGTTGTGTGGCGTTGTGTTGTGTTGTGTGGTGTGGCGTTGTGTTGTGTTGTGTTGCGTGGTGTTGTGTTTTGCTGCGTTGTGTGGTGTGGTGTTGTGTGGTGTGGTGTGGTGTTGTGTTGTGTTGCGTGGTGTTGTTTTGCGTTGTGTTGTGTTGTGTGGTGTTGTGTTGCGTGGTGTTGTGTTGTGTTGTGTGGCGTTGTGTTGTGTTGTGTTGTGTGGCGTTGTGTGGTGTTGTGTGGTGTGGTGTGGTGTTGTGTTGTGTTGCGTGGTGTTGTGTTGTGCTGCGTTGTGTGGTGTGGTGTGGTGTGGTGTTGTGTTGTGTGGTGTTGTGTTGTGTTGCGTGGTGTTGTGTTGTGTTGCGTGGTGTTGTGTTGTGTTGCGTGGTGTTTGTGTTGTGTTGCGTGGTGTTGTGTTGTGTTGCGTGGTGTTGTGTGGCGTTGTGTTGTGTTGTGTTGTGTTGCGTGGCGTGGTGTTGTGTTGTGTCTGCCTTCCTCCTATCCTTCCCTACTGCTGGTTACAAATGTGTTATTCCGGTGTCATACAGATCGCTACAGAATAATTATAGTTTGAGGAGATATGAGGCGCGTGGTGTTGCCTCAACCGATACGCCTCCGATCTCTCCTTCCCCTTTGTCAGCGAGGGAATGGGGGGGGAATAGCAAACAGGCAGAGGAGAGGCAGATTGAGTCCAACATGGCACCCTATTCCATCATGAGGCTCTGATCAAAGGTTGTGTACTATACAGGGAATAGTGTATAGGGTGCCATTTCAGAAAAAAATAGCTTTTTATTTGACAGTATTCAACAACAGTGTCTCTCTGTGGTGCTGCTGCAGGGAGCAGCCAATCACCTACATGTTGTCATGGCCACCACTGGCACATGTGAGTCACTCCAGCCAGTCAGGGACAACACAGAACACCCTGTTGCCACGGGGACAGCCAATAGGGCGAAATCGATGACGTGTCAAGGTGAGGGTGAATCATCAGAATATTGATCAGGTGATAATTCCGATAAGCTGAAACCAGATAATGATGTTTCCTTACCCAGAACCACCTGGGCCATAACTATGGACCTCTGGACTGTAGAGGTAGGGGTTTCATTCCAATTAAACCCTTTTCCCTATATAGTGCGCTAACTTTGACAAGGGCCCTATTGAAAGTACTTCACTATATAGGGAATAAGGTGCTATTTGGAACGAAGACAGGGAGTTCCTCTTAATCAGATCAATAACATACACTGAGTATACAAAACATTAAGAACACCTTCCTAATACTGAGTTGCATTCCCCCCACTCCCCTCCTTTTGCCCTCAGAACAGCCTCAATTCGTTGGGGGCATGGACTCTATGAGGTGTTGAAAGCCTTCCACAGGGGGATGCTGGTCTGTCTCCTCCCCTTCAACTACACTGATTGAAGTGGATTTAAAAAGTGACATCTATAAGGGATCATAGCTTTCACCTGGATTCACCTGGTCAGTCGATGTCATGGAAAGAGCAGGTGTTCCTAATGTTTTGTGCACTCAGTGTCCATCTAGCTGGTTTTTATATGCATAGGCAGAACCCAAACGGTAGCTGGGGGTAAGCTAAAGGGGGGAGGGGTGTGTCTCTCTGTTAACAACAGCTGGTTCTTTAATATTAAGGAAGTTTTGAGTTTCTGCTAGCCTGAGGTAGAGTACCTCATGATAAGCTGTAGACCACACTATTTACAGACAGAGTTTTCATCTATATTTTAATGGTAGCTGTCTATTTACCACCACTAACTGATGCAGTGTAATTAGTAATATCAGTTTCAGATTAGTAATATCAACTTTGTCTGAACGCAAAGTCACATTACTGATTGATTGAATTAAAGCGTCCCAAATGAGCTGTTGTCATTATGATTCCACACACACACACGCACGTGCGCACGCATGTGCGCTCATACACACAAACACACACATGTTTAGTTTTTTCTATCCTTGTAGGGACCTAATATGGATTTCATTTCAAAATCGTACGTTCCCTAATACCTAACCATAACTCTAACTTTAACTCCCAATCCAACCCTGTAACCAAAGCCCTAACCCTAACCCTAACTTTAACTCCTAACCCAACCCCGTAACCAAAGACCTAACCCTAACTTTAACTCCCAATCCAACCCCATAACCAAAGCCCTAACCCAACCCCGTAACCAAGGCCTTAACCCAACCCTGTAACCAAGGCCCTAACCCTAACTTTAACTCCTAACCCAACCCCGTAACCAAAGCCCTAACCCTAACTTTAACTCCTAACCCAACCCCATAACCAAGGCCCTAACCCAACCCCGTAACCAAGGCCCTAACCCAACCCTGTAACCAAGGCCCTAACCCAACCCGGTAACCAAGGCTCTAACCCTAACTTTAACTCCCAATCCAACCCCATAACCAAAGCCCTAACCCAACCCCGTAACCAAAGCCCTAACCCTAACTTTAACTCCTAACCCAACCCCATAACCAAGGCCCTAACCCAACCCCGTAACCAAGGCCCTAACCCAACCCCGTAACCAAGGCCCTAACCCAACCCCGTAACCAAGGCCTTAACCCAACCCCGTAACCAAAGCCCTAACCCTAACTTTAACTCCTAACCCAACCCCGTAACCAAGGCCTTAACCCAACCCCGTAACCAAAGCCCTAACCCTAACTTTAACTCCTAACCCAAACCCGTAACCAAGGCCCTAACCCAACCCCGTAACCAAGGCCCTAACCCAACCCCGTAACCAAGGCCTTAACCCAACCCTGTAACCAAGGCCCTAACCCAACACCGTAACCAAGGCTCTAACCCTAACTTTAACTCCCAATCCAACCCCATAACCAAAGCCCTAACCCAACCCCGTAACCAAAGCCCTAACTCTAACTTTAACTCCTAACCCAACCCCGTAACCAAGGCCCTAACCCAACCCCGTAACCAAGGCCCTAACCCAACCCCGTAACCAAAGCCCTAACCCTAACTTTAACTCCTAACCCAACCCCGTAACCAAGGCCCTAACCCAACCCCGTAACCAAGGCCCTAACCCAACCCCGTAACCAAGGCCCTAACCCTAACTCTAACTCCTAACCCAAACCCTAATCGTAACCCTAAACCTTAAGATTAAAACAGCCTTTGTCGTCATGGGGAGGGAAATGTCCCCACGAGGGAGACTTTTACTTGTTGTAAAACATGCAAAAATCCCCCTCATACACAAGGATAGAAGAACCCACACGCACACACACACACACACACACACACACACACACACACACACACACACACACACACACACACACACACACACACACACACACACACACACCAGGGGTCATACACTGTATAGGGCATTTAAATGAACTCCGAAGACATTTGGAAGTAATTATTTAGATATTTTTAAATTGAAAAGACAAGACAAGTAAAACTTCAATTAAAAGCCTCAAATAGCCGCCTGTCCCTTTCAATAACGGCACACATTTCAGCAAGTAAACGCCCGCTTCAAAATAAACACAGTGTCTAAATGAATTGTTTTCGAGGTTACCGTGAGGACCATTCATTATTTACAAGATTTAATTGTTTGATTTGTCACATTAAATAATTCTGTAAAAAACATGTATGGCAATCGTTCGTCTTAATCGCCAGTAAGAAACTACTTGAACAGCTGAGAACTGCTAGATAAATTACAAAAACAAAATGTCATCAACTTTGGGAGTGAAGACCCCAAGAAATCGTCTGATTGCCGTCTAGTGGATTCTTTTGAATGGAACGGTCATCATTACCATTAGTGGTATTCGATAGAGACTCTTTTGAATGGAACGACCATCGTCTTAACCACTATTGGTAATAATGATAATTGTCTAGAGCCTCTCTCCTTCCTGTCCATTGATTATCTGACATCGCAATCCTTTCCTCTTCCTGCCTAAATGAGAGTGGCTGCATTCAGAATGGGCTGAGAGAGAGACACAGAGAGAGAGAGACAAACAGAAAGAGAGACAGACAGAAAGAGCGACAGAGAGAGAGACAGACAGAGACAGACAGACAGAGAGAGAGAGACAGACAGTGAGAGACAGACAGAGAGAGAGAGACAGAGAGACAGACAGAGAGAGAGAGAGACAGACAGACAGACACAGACAGAGAGAGAGAGAGAGAGAGAGAGAGAGACAGATAGACAGAGAGAGAGAGACAGACAGAGAGAGACAGAGAGAGAGAGAGAGAGAGAGAGAGAGAGAGAGAGAGAGAGAGAGAGAGACAGAGACAGAGACAGAGAGACAGAGTGACAGAGAGACAGAGAGACAGAGACAGGGGGGTGGAGGAGAGGATAAAGGAGAGAGAGCAGCAGTCACCCTGCAGGAAGGCGATTGCCCAGAGGGCAGTGCAGCAGCCAGTTGGTTCACAGTAGATACGAGCAGCAATTTGATCAACAATGAAAAAATAATTCCATCTCTCTCTTTCTACCGCATTCTCAATTTCTTCATCAAGCTGGCTCTATAATCTCACCCTTCACTACCTCCATCCATCATCCACCCTTTCTCACCTCCACACCCCTCCTCCTCCCTCCCTCCCTCCCTCCCTCCCTCCCTCCCTCCCCTCCCTCCCTCCCTCCCTCCCTCCCTCCCTCCCTCCCTCCCTCCCTCCCTCCCTCCCCTCCCTCCCTCCCTCCCTCCCTCCCTCCCTCCCTCCCTCCCTCCTATAGTACACTACATTAGACCAGGACCCACCCTATTCCCTATATAGTACACGACATTAGACCAGGACCCACCCTATTCCCTGTATAGTTCACTATATTAGACCAGGACCCACCCTATTCCCTATATAGTACACTACATTAGACCAGAGCCCTATTCCCTGTATAGTACACTACATTAGACCAGGACCCACCCTATTCCCTGTATAGTACACTACATTAGACCAGGACCCACCCTATTCCCTTAATAGTGCACTACTTTATACTAAGGCTCATAAGGCTCTGGTCAAAAGTAGTGCACAATTAAGGGAATATTTATGTTGATTTATTTTCCTTTTACGTACTTTAACTATTTACACATAGTATGACATTTGAAATGTGCAATGGACACGATGGGAGACAGAGAGCTGGTTTGAAGCGCAGGGCACAGCAGGAACCATTTATTTGTAAAGGACCATATGAGGAGGCAGGTAGCTGGGTCCAGGGGCAGGCAGAAGGTCAAACACAGGAGGAGGCAGGTAGCTGGGTCCAAGGGCAGGTAGCTGGGTCCAGGGGCAGGTAGCTGGGTCCAGGGGCAGGTAGCTGGGTCCAGGGGCAGGTAGCTGGGTCCAGGGGCAGGCAGAAGGTCATACACAGGGGGTCCAAAAAGGGCCACAGTACAGACAGGGAAAAGGCTAGTAACGTCGTCCAGGAGATCAGGCTATGGGTCGATAACAGGCAGGCAGGGAATAGGTAAACGGAGTCGATAGTGAGGCAAAACGATCATACACAGGAGGACTATTACGGGAAAAACAGAGCGCTGAATAGAAGTGTGTAACAATACAAAACAATACCTCACAAACAATACCTCACAATTATCAATAAGTGCATCGAGGACGTCGTCCCCACAGTGACTGTACGTACATACCCCAACCAGAAGCCATGGATTACAGGCAACATTCGCACAGAGCTAAAGGGTAAAGCTACCGCTTTCAAGGTGCGGGACTCTAACGGAAGCTTAAAATAAATCCAGCTATGCCCTCAGACGAACCATCAAACAGACAAAGCATCAATACAGAACTAAGATTGAATCGTACTACACCGGCTCCAACGCTCGTCAGATGAGGCACGGCCTGCAAACTATTACAGACTACAAAGGGAAGCACAGTCGCGCGCTGCCCAGTGACATGCGCCTACCAGACGAGCTAAATCACTTCTATGCTCGCTTCGAGGCAAGCAACACTGAGGCATGCATGAGAGCATCAGCTGTTCCGGACGACTGTGTGATCATGCTCTCTGTAGCCGACATTCACAAATGCGTTGGGCCAGATGGATTACCAGGACGTGTGCTCCGGGCATGTGATGACCAACTGGCAGGTGTCTTCACTGACATTTTCAACATGTCCCTGATTGAGTCTGTAATACCAACATGCTTCAAGCAGACCACCATAGTCCCTGTACCCAAGAACACGAAGGCAACCTGTCTAAATGACTACAGACCCATCCATAGCTGGTAATGGCTGGTAATGGCTCACATCAACACCATTATCCCAGAAACACTAGACCCACGCCAATTTGCATACCGCCCAAACAGATCCACAGATGATGCCATCTCTATTGCACTCCACACTGCCCTTTCCCACCTGGACAAAAGGAACACCTACGTGAGAATGCTATTCATTGACTACAGCTCAGCGTTCAACACCATAGTGCCCTCAATGCTCATCACTAAGCTAAGGACCCTGGGACTAAACATCTCCCTCTGCAACTGGATCCTGGATTTCGTGACGGGCCGCCCCCAGGTGGTGAGGGTAGGTAAAAACACATCTGCCACGCTGATCCTCAACACTGGAGCTCCCCAGGGGTGCGTGCTCAGTCCCCTCCTGTACTTCCTGTTCACCCATGACTGCATGGCCAGGCACGACTCCAACACCATCAATAAGTTTGTAGATGACACAACACTGGTACAGCCTATAGGGAGGGGGTCAGAGACCTTATTCTGGTGCCAGAATAACAACCTCTCCCTCAACGTAACCAAGACTAAGGAGATGATTGTGGACTACAGGAAAAGGAGGACCGAGCAAGCCCCCATTCTCATCGACGGGGCTGTAGTGGAGCAGGTTGAGAGCTTCAAGTTCCTTGGTGTCCACATCACCAACAAACTAGAATGGTCCAAACACATCAAGTCGTGAAGAAGGCACGACAAAGCCTATTCCCCCTCGGGAAACTAAAAAGACTGGGCATGGGTCCTCAGATCCTCAAAAGGTTCTACAGCTGCAACATCGAGAGCATTCTGACTGGTTGCATCACTACCTGGTACGGCAATTGCTCGACCGCAAGGCACTACAGAGGGTAGTGCGTACTGCCAAGTACATCACTGGGGCTAAACTGCCTGCCATCCAGGACCTCTACACCAGGTGGTGTCAGAGGTAGGCCCTAAAAGTTGTCAAGTACCCCAGCCAGACCAGTTATAAGACTGTTCTCTCCTCTACCGCATGGCAAGTGGTACCGGAGTGCCAAGTCTAGGACAAAAAGGCTTCTCACCAGTTTTACCCCCAAGCCATAAGACTCCTGAGCAGGTAACCAAATGGTTACCCAGACTATTTGCATTGTGTGCCCCCCCCAACCCCTATTTTATGTTGCAGCTACTCTTTTTTTATCATATACGCATAGTCACTTTAACTATACATTCATGTACATACTACCTCAATTGTGAGAGGAGGGCGTGTTTGAACAGTTTTATAGCCCATGTCCCTTCACAGGGGCGGGCCACTGATTGAGCAGAGCCTTAAACTTATGAAAACCCAAATCTCACAATTTAGAAGCTAAAATCACATTTCATCCCATCACGAAAATGTTTATATTCAAACGTTTAAAATGAACAACAATTCCTTGTGAATCCGATAACTCTGATGTGTAGACTTTCCACTGTCGAGTTTGACATCTTCTCATTTGATGAGAATGTCTCAGATGACAACCGAACTGACATCATATTCATTAAGTACCACCGCATATGTTCACTTGGTCGGATTACCAGAATATTGTTCATTTCCCCCCACCTTCTGATGTTCCCTGAATCTCTATGTTAACCAAGGGGATTTCAAATGTCACATCAGTAGGGTAGAGAGGAAAAAAAGGGGGGAAGAGGTATTTGAGTGTGGAAACACTCAACAATAACAAAGAAACAGTCTGAGCAGGGAGAGGGCAGCAGAGACATCTCAGATTAGATACATAGTAACAGTCAGAGCAGTGAGAGGGCAGCAGAGACATCTCAGATTAGATACATAGTAACAGTCAGAGACATCTCAGATTAGATACATAGTAACAGTCAGATACATCTCAGATTAGATACATAGTAACAGTCAGAGCAGTGAGAGGGCAGCAGAGACATCTCAGATTAGATACATAGTAACAGTCAGAGCAGTGAGAGGGCAGCAGAGACATCTCAGATTAGATACATAGTAACAGTCAGAGACATCTCAGATTAGATACATAGTAACAGTCAGAGACATCTCAGATTAGATACATAGTAACAGTCAGAGACATCTCAGATTAGATACATAGTAACAGTCAGAGACATCTCAGATTAGATACATAGTAACAGTCAGAGCAGTGAGAGGGCAGCAGAGACATCTCAGATTAGATACATAGTAACAGTCAGAGACATCTCAGATTAGATACATAGTAACAGTCAGAGACATCTCAGATTAGATACATAGTAACAGTCAGAGACATCTCAGATTAGATACATAGTAACAGTCAGAGACATCTCAGATTAGATACATAGTAACAGTCAGAGACATCTCAGATTAGATACATAGTAACAGTCAGAGCAGTGAGAGGGCAGTAGAGACATCTCAGATTAGATACATAGTAACAGTCAGAGCAGTGAGAGGGCAGTAGAGACATCTCAGATTAGATACATAGTAACAGCCAGAGCAGTGAGAGGGCAGCAGAGACATCTCAGATTAGATACATAGTAACAGTCTGAGCAGTGAGAGGGCAGCAGAGACATATCAGATTAGATACATAGTAACAGTCTGATACATCTCAGATTAGATACATAGTAACAGTCAGAGACATCTCAGATTAGATACATAGTAACAGTCAGAGACATCTCAGATTAGAACCATAGTAACAGTCAGAGACATCTCAGATTAGATACATAGTAACAGTCTGAGACATCTCAGATTAGATACATAGTAACAGTCAGAGCAGTGAGAGGGCAGCAGAGACATCTCAGATTAGATACATAGTAACAGTCAGAGACATCTCAGATTAGATACATAGTAACAGTCAGAGACATCTCAGATTAGATACATAGTAACAGTCAGAGCAGTGAGAGGGCAGCAGAGACATCTCAGATTAGAAACATAGTAACAGTCAGAGACATCTCAGATTAGATACATAGTAACAGTCAGAGCAGTGAGAGGGCAGCAGAGACATCTCAGATTAGATACATAGTAACAGTCAGAGCAGTGAGAGGGCAGCAGAGACATCTCAGATTAGATACATAGTAACAGTCAGAGACATCTCAGATTAGATACATAGTAACAGTCAGAGACATCTCAGATTAGAGACATAGTAACAGTCTGAGACATCTCAGATTAGATACATAGTAACAGTCTGAGACATCTCAGATTAGATACATAGTAACAGTCAGAGACATCTCAGATTAGATACATAGTAACAGTCTGAGACATCTCAGATTAGAACCATAGTAACAGTCAGAGACATCTCAGATTAGAACCATAGTAACAGTCAGAGACATCTCAGATTAGAACCATAGTAACAGTCAGAGACATCTCAGATTAGATACATAGTAACAGTCAGAGACATCTCAGATTAGATACATAGTAACAGTCAGAGACATCTCAGATTAGATACATAGTAACAGTCAGAGACATCTCAGATTAGATACATAGTAACAGTCTGAGACATCTCAGATTAGAACCATAGTAACAGTCAGAGACATCTCAGATTAGAACCATAGTAACAGTCAGAGACATCTCAGATTAGAACCATAGTAACAGTCAGAGACATCTCAGATTAGATACATAGTAACAGTCAGAGACATCTCAGATTAGATACATAGTAACAGTCAGAGACATCTCAGATTAGATACATAGTAACAGTCAGAGACATCTCAGATTAGAACCATATTAACAGTCAGAGACATCTCAGATTAGATACATAGTAAGAGTCAGAGACATCTCAGTTTAGAAACATAGTAACAGTCAGAGCAGTGAGAGGGCAGCAGAGACATCTCAGATTAGATACATAGTAACAGTCAGAGACATCTCAGATTAGATACATAGTAAGAGTCAGAGACATCTCAGATTAGATACATAGTAACAGTCAGAGACATCTCAGATTAGATACATAGTAACAGTCAGAGACATCTCAGATTAGATACATAGTAACAATCAGAGCAGTGAGAGGGCAGCAGAGACATCTCAGATTAGAAACATAGTAACAGTCAGAGCAGTGAGAGGGCAGCAGAGACATCTCAGATTAGATACATAGTAACAGTCAGAGACATCTCAGATTAGATACATAGTAACAGTCAGAGCAGTGAGAGGGCAGTAGAGACATCTCAGATTAGATACATAGTAACAGTCTGAGCAGTGAGAGGGCAGCAGAGACATCTCAGATTAGATACATAGTAACAGTCAGAGACATCTCAGATTAGATACATAGTAACAGTCAGAGACATC
>NW_022265933.1:257832-410332 GCF_002021735.2 Oncorhynchus kisutch
CTATATATACAGCAGTATGAGGAGACCCCTTCATCCACTATATATACAGCAGTATGGACACCTCTTCATCCACTATATATACAGCAGTATGAGGACACCTCTTTATCCACTATATATACAGCAGTATGAGGACACCCCTTCATCCACTATATATACAGCAGTATGAGGACACCCCTTCATCCACTATATATACAGGACACCCCTTCATCCACTATATATACAGCAGTATGAGGACACCCCTTCATCCACTATATATACAACAGTATGAGGACACCCCTTCATCCACTATATATACAGGACACCCCTTCATCCACTATATATACAGGACACCCCTTCATCCACTATATATACAGGACACCCCTTCATCCACTATATATACAGGACACCCCTTCATCCACTATATATACAGCAGTATGTGGACACCGCTTCATCCACGATATATACAGCAGTATGAGGACACCCCTTCATCCACTATATATACAGCAGTATGAGGACACCCCTTCATTCACTATATATACAGGACACCCCTTCATCCACTATATATACAGGACACCCCTTCATCCACGATATATACAGCAGTATGTGGACACCCCTTCATCCACTATATATACAGCAGTATGAGGACACCCCTTCATCCACTATATATACAGCAGTATGTGGACACCCCTTCATCCACTATATATACAGCAGTATGTGGACACCCCTTCATCCACGATATATACAGCAGTATGAGGACACCCCTTCATCCACTATATATACAGGACACCCCTTCATCCACTATATATACAGCAGTATGTGGACACGCCTTCATCCACTATATATACAGCAGTATGAGGACACCCCTTCATACACTATATATACAGCAGTATGTGGACACCCCTTCATCCACTATATATACAGGACACCCCTTCATACACTATATATACAGCAGTATGTGGACACCCCTTCATCCACTATATATACAGCAGTATGAGGACACCCCTTCATCCACTATATATACAGGACACCCCTTCATCCACTATATATACAGGACACCCCTTCATCCACTATATATACAGCAGTATGTGGACACCCCTTCATCCACGATATATACAGCAGTATGAGGACACCCCTTCATCCACTATATATACAGCAGTATGGACACCCCTTCATCCACTATATATACAGGACACCCCTTCATCCACTATATATACAGCAGTATGTGGACACCCCTTCATCCACTATATATACAGCAGTATGTGGACACCCCTTCATCCACTATATATACAGCAGTATGTGGACACCCCTTCATCCACGATATATACAGCAGTATGAGGACACCCCTTCATCCACTATATATACAGCAGTATGAGGACACCCCTTCATCCACTATATATACAGGACACCCCTTCATCCACTATATATACAGCAGTATGTGGACACGCCTTCATCCACTATATATACAGCAGTATGAGGACACCCCTTCATCCACTATATATACAGCAGTATGAGGACACCCCTTCATCCACGATATATACAGCAGTATGAGGACACCCCTTCATCCACTATATATACAGCAGTATGAGGACACCCCTTCATCCACTATATATACAGTAGTATGAGGACACCCCTTCATCCACTATATATACAGCAGTATGAGGACACCCTTTCAAGTTAGTGGATTCAGCTTTTTCAGCCACACCCGTTGCTGACAGATGAAAAAAAAAAATCGAGCACACAGCCATGCAATCTCCATAGGATAACATTTGCAGTAGAATGGCCTTACTGAGGAGCTCAGTGACTTTCAACGTGGCACCATCATAGGATGCCATCTTTCCAACAAGTCAGTTCGTCAATTTTCACCCCTGCTAGAGCTGCCCTGGGTCAACTGTAAGTGCTGTTACAGTTCATTGGGAGCTTCATGAGAGAGATAAAGAAAGTCAACACAGAGAGATAAAGACAGTCAACACAGAGAGATAAAGACAGTCAACACATAGATAAAGACAGACAACACAGAGAGATAAAGAAAGTCAACACAGAGAGATAAAGACAGTCAACACAGAGAGATAAAGACAGTCAACACAGAGAGATAAAGACAGACAACACATAGATAAAGACAGACAACACAGAGATAAAGACAGACAACACAGAGATAAAGACAGTCAACACAGAGAGATAAAGACAGTCAACACAGAGAGAGAGAGACTGTCAACACAGAGATAAAGACAGGCAACGTACTGAACTGTCAGGGAAGAAGCATTTCAGCTCAACGCCTGTATCAGGGCATTTCAGTGAGCAGGTCGACACCCATTACCAGGCTGTCAAAGACTAACCCTGATCCAACGGATGTTTCAAATGTCAAAGCCATTTCTCTGACCTCTCAGTCTCAGCCTGCATACCAATGGCACCATATTCCCAAGGGCACTACTTCTGCTCAGAACCCTGATAGAGGCTAGGGTGTCGTTTGGGACGCTGTGTGTAGATGTAGATGTGTGTAGTTGTAGCTGTGTGTAGCTGTGTGTAGTTGTAGATGTGTGTAGCTGTGTGTAGTTGTAGATGTGTGTAGCTGTGTGTAGTTATAGATGTGTGTAGCTGTGTGTAGTTGTAGCTGTGTGTAGCTGTGTGTAGTTGTAGATGTGTGTAGCTGTGTGTAGTTATAGATGTGTGTAGCTGTGTGTAGTTGTAGATGTGTGTAGCTGTGTGTAGTTGTAGATGTGTGTAGCTGTGTGTAGTTATAGATGTGTGTAGCTGTGTGTAGTTGTGTGTAGTTATAGATGTGTGTAGATGTGTGTAGCTGTGTGTAGATGTAGATGTGTGTAGCTGTGTGTAGATGTAGATGTGTGTAGTTGTAACTGTGTGTAGCTGTGTATAGTTGTAGATGTGTGTAGCTGTGTGTAGTTATAGATGTGTGTAGCTGTGTGTAGTTGTGTGTAGTTGTAGATGTGTGTAGTTGTGTGTAGTTATAGATGTGTGTAGATGTGTGTAGCTGTGTGTAGTTGTACATGTGTGTAGCTGTGTGTAGTTGTGTGTAGTTGGGTTTGTGTGCTTGCCAATGTGCCATCAGTATGTGTGTGAGTGGGGGGATGACTGCACATCAATGTCTGTGTGTTTGACAGGAGGAGAATACAGTGTGTGTCCCCTGGCAGGTAGTCCTATTTAAGATCCACTTCAGCTCATCTCTACACATCCTCTCCTCTCCTCTCCTCTCCTCTCCTCTCCTCTCCTCTCCTCTCCTCTCCTCTCCTCTCCTCTCCTCTCCTCTCCTCTCCTCTCCTCTCCTCTCCTCTCCTCTCCTCTCCTCTCCTCTCCTCTCCTCTCCTCTCCTCTCCTCTCCTCCCTCTCCTCTCCTCCCTCTCTCCTCTCTCCCTTTGTTCTCTCCTCCCTCTCTCCTCCCCTCCTCTCTCCTCTGTCCTCTTCTCTCCTCCCTCTCCTCCCTCTCTCCCTCTGTCCCCCCCTCTCTCCTCTGTCCTCTTCTCTCCTCCCCTTCCTCTCTCCTCTGTCCTCTCCTCCCTCCCTCACCTCCTCTGTCCTCTTCTCTCCTCCCCTTCCTCTCTCCTCTGTCCTCTCCACCCCCATCCTCTCTCCTCTGTCCTCTTCTCTCCTCCCTCACCTCCCTCTCTCCTCTCTTCCATGGTCCTTTCCTCCCTCTCTCCTCTCTTCCTCTCCTCTCTGTCCTCTTCTCTCCTCCCTCACCTCCCTCTCTCCTCTCTTCCATGGTCCTCTCCTCCCTCTCTCCTCCCTCTCTCCTCTCTTCCTCTCCTCTCTCTGTCCTCTCCTCCCTCTCTCCTCTCTTCCTCTCCTCTCTGTCCTCTTCTCTCCTCCCTCACCTCCCTCTCTCCTCTCTTCCATGGTCCTCTCCTCCCTCTCTCCTCTCTACCTCTCCTCCCTCTCTCCTCTCTTCCTCTCCTCTCTCTGTCCTCTCCTCCCTCTCTCCTCTCTTCCATGGTCCTCTCCTCTCTCTCTCCTCCCTCTCCTCTCTTCCTCTCCTCCCTCTCTCCTCTCCTCTCTCTGTCCTCTCCTCTCTCCTCTCTTCTTCTCTCATCTTCCTCCTCTCCTCCCTCTCTCTTCTCTGTCCCTTGTCCTCCCCCTCTCCTCCCTCTCTCCTCTCTTCCTCTGTCCTCTCCCTCTCCTCCCTCTGTCATCTCTCTTTTCCTGCTGATTCCCTCTGAACATCCAGTCACGAGAGAGAAAGCTGCAGCTGTGAGAGGAATCCTCTAGTGAGAGAAGAAGACGGAGGGAGAGTAGAGGAGAGAGAGGGATGAGAGGAGGAGGGACTGTGTCAAGTTTTAAAAAATTCCTATGATGATTGTCGATCTGATGATCCCTTCTGGGTAGAGAAGAAGACTGCTAGAACAGCAGGACTGTATCTCTGTCGAACACACAGACAGAAGCACCTGACTATAACAGTCAGAGGGAACAGAACCTTTTGTATGACAGGACTGTAACACTGCTTGTTTGACACACACACACACACACACACAAGCGTGTGCAGACAAACACACCCATGTGCATGTACACACACACACACTACAGATGCTTGCATACAAATGCGCGCTCACACACACACACACACCCCGACTCCCCCCTCTGCGCGGCCCGGCCCCTGACAACACAATCCTCCAACATAACATCTGTCAAACAGCAGATCAGAGTTACCATGACAACGCAAACCAGGGATGAGGATATTTTCTCTTCACCCCCCCCCCCCCCTCTCCCCCACCCTTTCTCCACTCTCCCTGTTCATCTCTCTCTCTCTCTCTCTCTCGCTACAGTGGGGAGAACAAGTATTTGATACACTGCCGATTTTGCAGGTTTTCCAACTTGCAAAGCATGTAGAGGTCTGTAATTTTGATCATAGGTCATTGATCACTTCAACTGTGAGAGACAGAATCTAAAACAAAAAGCCAGAAAACACATTGTATGATGTGGTCCCCCCCCTCTCCCTACACTACTCTGTCCCCTGCTCAAGCCAGCGCATGTCCAGGCCCGTCTGAAGTTTGACCATCTGGATGATCCAGAGGAGGAATGGGAGAAGGTCATGTGGTCTGATGAGTGTTTGGAGGAAGAAAAAGGATGAGTACAACCCCCCAAAAAACATCCCAACCGTGAAGCATGGAAGTGTATATATATATATATATATATATCTGTTCATATCTCTCCTTCTCGCTCCCTGTCCATATCTTTCGCTCTCTCTATCCATATCTCTCCCTCCCCTCTCTCTCCCTCCTCTCTCTCTCTGTCCATATCTCTCCCTCCCCTCTCTCTCTGTCCATATCTCTCTCTCCCATCTCTCTCTCTGTCCATATCTCTCCCTCCCCTCTCTCTCTGTCCATATCTCTCCCTCCCCTCTCTCTCTGTCCATATCTCTCCCTCCCCTCCTCTGTCCATATCTCTCCTTCCCCTCTCTCTCTGTCCATATCTCTCCCTCCCCTCTCTCTCTGTCCATATCTCTCCTTCCCCTCTCTCTCTGTCCATATCTCTCCCTCCCCTCTCTCTCTGTCCATATCTCTCCCTCCCCTCTCTCTCCATCCATATCTCTCCCTCCCCTCTCTCTCTGTTCATATATCTCCCTCCCCTCTCTCTCTGTCCATATCTCTCTCTCCCATCTCTCTTTGTCCATATATCTCCCTCTGCTAACTCTCTCTCTCTTTCTTTCTCTCTCTCTCCCTAGCAGATAATGACGTCACCCACCACCTCTCACTCACACAGATTGTTCATTTAAATCTGCTGGTTGCAGATCTTTCAGTGGGATATTTGTTGGAGAGAAACAGACGCCTGTCTTATGAAGAAGGCCTATGCTTGGTAATGCTCATGTGTAGGACATCATTCATAATGTGAGAGAGAGGAGCAGAAGCTAGGCTCAGAAGAGGTCTAACCTGAGCGAACATTAGCTTCCAATCAGCTATACTATAATCATCACTAAGGCTAGGTCTGGTCTAAACTGAGCTAACGTTAGCTTCCTATCAGCTATACTATAATCATCACTAAGGCTAGGTCTGGTCTGAGCTAACGTTAGCTTCCTATCAGCTATACTATAATCATCACTAAGGCTAGGTCTGGTCTGACACATGTTAAAGGGAATACCTAGTCAGTTGCACAAGTGAATAAATACATTCAACTTCTCTGCCGTACATCCCCTTTATGTGTTTCATGACTACGTCTATGTCCTCCCCTTTAAGAGGCCTATCTATCCAAGGAGACAGCTGCACTGCTCACAAAGTCTCTTCAGTCAAATAAACCGTCCTCCTTCTCTCTCTCTCTCTCTCTCTCTCTCTCTCTCTCTCTCTCTCTCTCTCTGTCTCTCTGTCTCTCTCTCTCTCTCTCTCTCCTACTCTCTCTCTCTCTCTCTCTCTCTCTCTCTCTCTCTCTCTGTCTCCTATATCTGTCTCTCTTTAAACAAGAAGGTCAGTCAGTCTTTGGGCTAGTTCAATCAGGGCTTGATCTCTCTCTCTCTCTCTCGTGTGATCTAAGCTCTCTGATGAGCCATTGATCAAAGGAGAGGAAGAGGAGGAGGAGGAAGGTGGAATAAACAGGGTCTTGGCAGGACACAGGGTGTCATCTGATGAGAGAGGTGGATTGTTATGTTAAATAGACTGTTTTTTATCCAAATTAGCCCCTGACTGTGTAGCCCATCAATACACTGAAACAGGATACTGTGTAGAACTCGTTAACATTTAATCTCACATAGGTAAAGACTTAGACTGATGGGCCCTAGGTTAGTAGTGTAGGGAGAGGATGATGGGCCCTAGACAGAGTAGTGTAGGGAGAGACTGATGGGCCCTAGACAGAGTAGTGTAGGGAGAGACTGATGGGCCCTAGACAGAGTAGTGTAGGTAGAGACTGATGGGCCCTAGACAGAGTAGTGTAGGGAGAGACTGATGGGCCCTAGACAGAGTAGTGTAGGGAGAGACTAATGGGCCCTAGACAGAGTAGTGTAGGGAGAGACTGATGGGCCCTAGACAGAGTAGTGTAGGGAGACAGAGTAGTAAAGGGAGACAGAGTAGTGTAGGGAGACACTGATGGGCCCTAGGCAGAGTAGTGTAGGGAGAGGATGATGGGCCCTAGACAGAGTAGTGTAGGGAGAGACTGATGGGCCCTAGACAGAATTGTGTAGGTAGAGACTGATGGGCCCTAGACAGAGTAGTGTAGGTAGAGACTGATGGGCCCTAGACAGAGTAGTGTAGGTAGAGACTGATGGGCCCTAGACAGAGTAGTGTAGGGAGAGACTGATGGGCCCTAGATAGAGTAGTGTAGGTAGAGACTGATGGGCCCTAGACAGAGTAGTGTAGGGAGAGACTGATGGACCCTAGACAGAGTAGTGTAGGTAGAGACTGATGGGCCCTAGACAGAGTAGTGTAGGTAGAGACTGATGGGCCCTAGACAGAGTAGTGTAGGGAGAGACTGATGGGCCCTAGACAGAGTAGTGTAGGTAGAGACTGATGGGCCCTAGACAGAGTAGTGTAGGTAGAGACTGATGGGCCCTAGACAGAGTAGTGTAGGGAGACAGAGTAGTGTAGGGAGAGACTGATGGGCCCTAGACAGAGTAGTGTAGGGAGACAGAGTAGTGTAGGGAGAGACTGATGGGCCCTAGACAGAGTAGTGTAGGGAGACAGAGTAGTGTAGGGAGAGACTGATGGGCCCTAGACAGAGTAGTGTAGGGAGACAGAGTAGTGTAGGGAGAGACTGATGGGCCCTAGACAGAGTAGTGTAGGTAGAGACTGATGGGCCCTAGACAGAGTAGTGTAGGGAGAGACTGATGGGCCCTAGACAGAGTAATGTAGGGAGAGACTGATGGGCCCTAGACAGAGTAGTGTAGGTAGAGACTGATGGGCCCTAGACAGAGTAGTGTAGGTAGAGACTGATGGGCCCTAGACAGAGTAGTGTAGGTAGAGACTGATGGGCCCTAGACAGAGTAGTGTAGGTAGAGACTGATGGGCCCTAGACAGAGTAGTGTAGGGAGAGACTGATGGGCCCTAGACAGAGTAGTGTAGGGAGAGACTGATGGGCCCTAGACAGAGTAGTGTAGGTAGAGACTGATGGGCCCTAGACAGAGTAGTGTAGGGAGAGACTGATGGGCCCTAGATAGAGTAGTGTAGGTAGAGACTGATGGGCCCTAGACAGAGTAGTGTAGGGAGAGACTGATGGGCCCTAGACAGAGTAGTGTAGGTAGAGACTGATGGGCCCTAGACAGAGTAGTGTAGGGAGAGACTGATGGGCCCTAGACAGAGTAGTGTAGGTAGAGACTGATGGGCCCTAGACAGAGTAGTGTAGGGAGAGACTGATGGGCCCTAGACAGAGTAGTGTAGGTAGAGACTGATGGGCCCTAGACAGAGTAGTGTAGGGAGAGACTGATGGGCCCTAGACAGAGTAGTGTAGGTAGAGACTGATGGGCCCTAGACAGAGTAGTGTAGGGAGAGACTGATGGGCCCTAGACAGAGTAGTGTAGGGAGACAGAGTAGTGTAGGGAGAGACTGATGGGCCCTAGACAGAGTAGTCTAGGGAGAGACTGATGGGCCCTAGACAGAGTAGTGTAGGGAGAGACTGATGGGCCCTAGACAGAGTAGTGTAGGTAGAGACTGATGGGCCCTCGACAGAGTAGTGTAGGGAGAGACTGATGGGCCCTAGACAGAGTAGTGTAGGGAGAGACTGATGGGCCCTAGACAGAGTAGTGTAGGGAGAGACTGATGGGCCCTAGACAGAGTAGTGTAGGTAGAGACTGATGGGCCCTCGACAGAGTAGTGTAGGGAGAGACTGATGGGCCCTAGACAGAGTAGTGTAGGGAGAGACTGATGGGCCCTAGACAGAGTAGTGTAGGGAGAGACTGATGGGCCCTAGACAGAGTAGTGTAGGGAGAGACTGATGGGCCCTAGACAGAGTAGTGTAGGGAGAGACTGATGGGCCCTAGACAGAGTAGTGTAGGTAGAGACTGATGGGCCCTAGACAGAGTAGTGTAGGGAGACAGAGTAGTGTAGGGAGAGACTGATGGGCCCTAGACAGAGTAGTGTAGGGAGACAGAGTAGTGTAGGGAGACACTGATGGGCCCTAGGCAGAGTAGTGTAGGTAGAGACTGATGGGCCCTAGACAGAGTAGTGTAGGTAGAGACTGATGGGCCCTAGACAGAGTAGTGTAGGTAGAGACTGATGGGCCCTAGACAGAGTAGTGTAGGGAGACAGAGTAGTGTAGGGAGAGACTGATGGGCCCTAGACAGAGTAGTGTAGGGAGACAGAGTAGTGTAGGGAGAGACTGATGGGCCCTAGACAGAGTAGTGTAGGGAGACAGAGTAGTGTAGGGAGAGACTGATGGGCCCTAGACAGAGTAGTGTAGGGAGACAGAGTAGTAAAGGGAGACAGAGTAGTGTAGGGAGACACTGATGGGCCCTAGGCAGAGTAGTGTAGGGAGAGGATGATGGGCCCTAGACAGAGTAGTGTAGGGAGAGACTGATGGGCCCTAGACAGAATAGTGTAGGTAGAGACTGATGGGCCCTAGACAGAGTAGTGTAGGTAGAGACTGATGGGCCCTAGACAGAGTAGTGTAGGTAGAGACTGATGGGCCCTAGACAGAGTAGTGTAGGGAGAGACTGATGGGCCCTAGATAGAGTAGTGTAGGTAGAGACTGATGGGCCCTAGACAGAGTAGTGTAGGGAGAGACTGATGGACCCTAGACAGAGTAGTGTAGGTAGAGACTGATGGGCCCTAGACAGAGTAGTGTAGGTAGAGACTGATGGGCCCTAGACAGAGTAGTGTAGGGAGAGACTGATGGGCCCTAGACAGAGTAGTGTAGGTAGAGACTGATGGGCCCTAGACAGAGTAGTGTAGGGAGAGACTGATGGGCCCTAGACAGAGTAGTGTAGGTAGAGACTGATGGGCCCTAGACAGAGTAGTGTAGGTAGAGACTGATGGGCCCTAGACAGAGTAGTGTAGGGAGACAGAGTAGTGTAGGGAGAGACTGATGGGCCCTAGACAGAGTAGTGTAGGGAGACAGAGTAGTGTAGGGAGAGACTGATGGGCCCTAGACAGAGTAGTGTAGGGAGACAGAGTAGTGTAGGGAGAGACTGATGGGCCCTAGACAGAGTAGTGTAGGGAGACAGAGTAGTGTAGGGAGAGACTGATGGGCCCTAGACAGAGTAGTGTAGGTAGAGACTGATGGGCCCTAGACAGAGTAGTGTAGGGAGAGACTGATGGGCCCTAGACAGAGTAATGTAGGGAGAGACTGATGGGCCCTAGACAGAGTAGTGTAGGTAGAGACTGATGGGCCCTAGACAGAGTAGTGTAGGTAGAGACTGATGGGCCCTAGACAGAGTAGTGTAGGTAGAGACTGATGGGCCCTAGACAGAGTAGTGTAGGTAGAGACTGATGGGCCCTAGACAGAGTAGTGTAGGGAGAGACTGATGGGCCCTAGACAGAGTAGTGTAGGGAGAGACTGATGGGCCCTAGACAGAGTAGTGTAGGTAGAGACTGATGGGCCCTAGACAGAGTAGTGTAGGGAGAGACTGATGGGCCCTAGATAGAGTAGTGTAGGTAGAGACTGATGGGCCCTAGACAGAGTAGTGTAGGGAGAGACTGATGGGCCCTAGACAGAGTAGTGTAGGTAGAGACTGATGGGCCCTAGACAGAGTAGTGTAGGGAGAGACTGATGGGCCCTAGACAGAGTAGTGTAGGTAGAGACTGATGGGCCCTAGACAGAGTAGTGTAGGGAGAGACTGATGGGCCCTAGACAGAGTAGTGTAGGTAGAGACTGATGGGCCCTAGACAGAGTAGTGTAGGTAGAGACTGATGGGCCCTAGACAGAGTAGTGTAGGTAGAGACTGATGGGCCCTAGACAGAGTAGTGTAGGGAGAGACTGATGGGCCCTAGACAGAGTAGTGTAGGTAGAGACTGATGGGCCCTAGACAGAGTAGTGTAGGGAGAGACTGATGGGCCCTAGACAGAGTAGTGTAGGGAGACAGAGTAGTGTAGGGAGAGACTGATGGGCCCTAGACAGAGTAGTCTAGGGAGAGACTGATGGGCCCTAGACAGAGTAGTGTAGGGAGAGACTGATGGGCCCTAGACAGAGTAGTGTAGGTAGAGACTGATGGGCCCTCGACAGAGTAGTGTAGGGAGAGACTGATGGGCCCTAGACAGAGTAGTGTAGGGAGAGACTGATGGGCCCTAGACAGAGTAGTGTAGGGAGAGACTGATGGGCCCTAGACAGAGTAGTGTAGGTAGAGACTGATGGGCCCTCGACAGAGTAGTGTAGGGAGAGACTGATGGGCCCTAGACAGAGTAGTGTAGGGAGAGACTGATGGGCCCTAGACAGAGTAGTGTAGGGAGAGACTGATGGGCCCTAGACAGAGTAGTGTAGGGAGAGACTGATGGGCCCTAGACAGAGTAGTGTAGGGAGAGACTGATGGGCCCTAGACAGAGTAGTGTAGGTAGAGACTGATGGGCCCTAGACAGAGTAGTGTAGGGAGACAGAGTAGTGTAGGGAGAGACTGATGGGCCCTAGACAGAGTAGTGTAGGGAGACAGAGTAGTGTAGGGAGACACTGATGGGCCCTAGGCAGAGTAGTGTAGGTAGAGACTGATGGGCCCTAGACAGAGTAGTGTAGGGAGACAGAGTAGTAAAGGGAGACAAAGTAGTGTAGGTAGAGACTGATGGGCCCTAGACAGAGTAGTGTAGGGAGAGACTGATGGGCCCTAGACAGAGTAGTGTAGGTAGAGACTGATGGGCCCTAGACAGAGTAGTGTAGGTAGAGACTGATGGGCCCTAGACAGAGTAGTGTAGGGAGAGACTGATGGGCCCTAGACAGAGTAGTGTAGGGAGAGACTGATGGGCCCTAGACAGAGTAGTGTAGGTAGAGACTGATTGGGCCCTAGACAGAGTAGTGTAGGGAGAGACTGATGGGCCCTAGACAGAGTAGTGTAGGGAGAGACTGATGGGCCCTAGACAGAGTAGTGTAGGTAGAGACTGATGGGCCCTAGACAGAGTAGTGTAGGGAGAGACTGATGGGCCCTAGACAGAGTAGTGTAGGGAGAGACTGATGGGCCCTAGACAGAGTAGTGTAGGGAGAGACTGATGGGCCCTAGACAGAGTAGTGTAGGGAGACAGAGTAGTGTAGGGAGAGACTGATGGGCCCTAGACAGAGTAGTGTAGGGAGACAGAGTAGTGTAGGGAGAGACTGATGGGCCCTAGACAGAGTGTGTAGGGAGACAGAGTAGTGTAGGGAGAGACTGATGGGCCCTAGACAGAGTAATGTAGGGAGAGACTGATGGGCCCTAGACAGAGTAGTGTAGGGAGAGACACTGATGGGCCCTAGACAGAGTAGTGTAGGGAGAGACTGATGGGCCCTAGACAGAGTAGTGTAGGGAGAGACTGATGGGCCCTAGACAGAGTAGTGTAGGGAGAGACTGATGGGCCCTAGACAGAGTAGTGTAGGTAGAGACTGATGGGCCCTAGACAGAGTAGTGTAGGGAGAGACTGATGGGCCCTAGACAGAGTAGTGTAGGGAGAGACTGATGGGCCCTAGACAGAGTAGTGTAGGGAGAGACTGATGGGCCCTAGAGGGGTGGTGTAGGGAGAGACTGATGGGCCCTAGACAGAGTAGTGTACTAATACACCATATTATAGTACTAATATACCATATTATAGTACTAATACACCATATTATAGTACTAATACACCATATTATAGTACTAATATACCATATTATAGTACTAATACACCATATTATAGTACTAATACACCATATTATAGTACTAATACACCATATTATAGTACTAATATACCATATTATAGTACTAATACACCATATTATAGTACTAATACACCATATTATAGTACTAATATACCATATTATAGTACTAATACACCATATTATAGTACTAATACACCATATTATAGTACTAATACACCATATTATAGTACTAATATACCATATTATAATACTAATACACCACATCATAATACTAATATAACATGTTTTTAGTACTATATAACATATTTAGTACTAATATAACTTCTGATATCTACTAATATAATATCTTATTCTACTAAAATAACATTTTCTACTAAAACATGTTATTCTACTAATATCACATGTTATTCTACTAATATCACATGTTATTCTACTAATATCACATGTTATTCTACTAATATAACATGTTATTCTACTAATATAACATGTTATTCTACTAATATAACATGTTATTCTACTAATATAACATGTTATTCTACTAATATCACATGTTATTCTACTAATATAACATGTTATTCTACTAATATCACATGTTATTCTACTAATATCACATCTTATTCTACTAATATAACATGTATTCTACTATATAACATGTTATTCTACTAATATAACATGTTATTCTACTAATATAACATGTTATTCTACTAATATAACATGTTATTCTACTAATATAACATGTTATTCTACTAATATAACATGTTATTCTACTAATATAACATGTTATTCTACTAATATAACATGTTATTCTACTAATATAACATGTTATTCTACTAATATAACATGTTATTCTACTAATATAACATGTTATTCTACTAATATAACATGTTATTCTACTAATATCACATCTTAAAGTACAATGGAAACATGATGAAGACAGGCCTTTACAGCTCCAACCAACCGACACTCATCACAATTCTCTCTAGAACTCCTCAACCAACAATCAGACAGACAGGAAATCCTGTCACCATGGCAATGTCATGCTCATATTACACTGTAGCCTGAGAGGTGGAGAGATGGAGAGGTGGAAAGAGTTGGGGGGAGGTGGAAAGATAGAGAGAGGGGGGGAGAGGTGGAAAGATATAGAGAGGAGGGGAGAGGTGGAGAAAGTGAGGGGGAGTGAATGTGTCTACGTAGTGAATTAAAGGATAGGAGGGAATCAGAGAGTGAATGTGTCTACATAGTGTCTTAAAGGGTAGGTTGGAATCAGAGAGTGAATGTGTCTACATAGTGTCTTAAAGGGTAGGTTGGAATCAGAGAGTGAATGTGTCTACATAGTGTCTTAAAGGGTAGGTTGGAATCAGAGAGTGAATGTGTCTACATAGTGTCTTAAAGGGTAGGTTGGAATCAGAGAGTGAATGTGTCTACACAGTGTATTAAAGGGTAGAGACTGATGTAAATCAAATCATAAATATATATATATTTTTTAAAACATTTAAACAAGTACAAGTCTCTTGTCAACAGACAACACTATAAATCTCAAATTCTCCTGCAGCCAGTGGGTCCATTTCGATATCCAAATGGGTCCCTTCAATAAACGACTTTGGTTCGTAGAAAAAGTTGTTATTAATGACATCGTCATCCCTTCTACGAGAAGTGTTGTCTGTTGACAAGAGACTTGTACTTGTTTAAATGTTTAAAAAAATATATATATATATGATTTGATCAGGAACCGGATTGAGAATGTTTTTTAATCTTTGAAAATGAATAGTTAAAATTATTTCTAAAGTCTGACATTTTAATCTGTTTTTTATTTTTATCCAAAATTGTTAGTTTTTCCGACAAGCTTCTCCTTCACGTCTCTATGGATTAAAATGACAATTCACAGGTGAATTGTGGGAATCAGGTGAATAGGTGGGAATCAGAGAGTGAATGTGTCTACATAGTGTCTTAAAGGGTAGGTTGGAATCAGAGAGTGAATGTGTCTACATAGTGTATTAAAGGGTAGGTTGGAATCAGAGAGTGAATGTGTCTACATAGTGTCTTAAAGGGTAGGTTGGAATCAGACAGTGAATGTGTCTACATAGTGTATTAAAGGGTAGGTTGGAATCAGAGAGTGAATGTGTCTACATAGTGTATTAAAGGGTAGGTTGGAATCAGACAGTGAATGTGTCTACATAGTGTATTAAAGGGTAGGTTGGAATCAGAGAGTGAATGTGTCTACATAGTGTCTTAAAGGGTAGGTTGGAATCAGAGAGTGAATGTGTCTACATAGTGTATTAAAGGGTAGGTTGGAATCAGAGAGTGAATGTGTCTACATAGTGTATTAAAGGGTAGGTTGGAATCAGAGAGTGAATGTGTCTACACAGTGTCTTAAAGGGTAGGTTGGAATAAGAGAGTGAATGTGTCTACATAGTGTATTAAAGGGTAGGTTGGAATCAGAGAGTGAATGTGTCTACACAGTGTCTTAAAGGGTAGGTTGGAATAAGAGAGTGAATGTGTCTACATAGTGTCTTAAAGGGTAGGTTGGAATCAGAGGTAGAAAGTAGGAGAGGAGAAAAGGAGAGAACAAGAGCACGGTACAGTCTGAGAGACACAGAAAGACAATGAAAGCATGAGAGGAAGTGGAGAAGTGGAGACTGTAAAAGTGGGAGATGGACAGGGATAGATGGACAGGGATAGATGGACAGGGATAGATGGACAGGGATAGATGGACAGGGATAGATGGACAGGGATAGATGGACAGGGATAAGGAGAGAGAGAGAGTCTTTTCCTCCCCATGCAGCTGCTGCTGTCTTCTTCTCCTTCTCCCTCTCCCTCTCTACCTATCTCCCTCTCTCCTTCTCCCTCTCTCCCTCTCCCTCTCTCCTTCTCCCTCTCTCCTTCTCCCTCTCTCCCTCTCCCTCTCTCCTTCTCCCTCTCTCTACCTATCTCCCTCTCTCCTTCTCCCTCTCTCCTTCTCCCTCTCTCTACCTATCTCCCTATCTCCTTCTCCCTCTCTCCTTCTCTCTCTCCTTCTCCCTCTCTCCTTCTCCCTCTCTCTACCTATCTCCCTCTCTCCTTCTCCCTCTCTCCCTCTCCCTCTCTCCTTCTCCCTCTCTCCTTCTCCCTCTCTCCCTCTCTCCTTCTCCCTCTCCTTCTCCTTCTCTCTACCTATATCCCTCTCTCCTTCTCCCTCTCTCCTTCTCCCTCTCTCTACCTATCTCCCTATCTCCTTCTCCCTCTCTCCTTCTCTCTCTCCTTCTCCCTCTCTCCTTCTCCCTCTCTCTACTATCTCCCTATCTCCTTCTCCCTCTCTCCTTCTCTCTCTCCTTCTCCTTCTCCCTCTCTCTACCTATCTCCCTATCTCCTTCTCCCTCTCTCCTTCTCTCTCTCCTTCTCCCTCTCTCCTTCTCCCTCTCTCTACCTATCTCCCTATCTCCTTCTCCCTCTCTCTACCTATCTCCCTATCTCCTTCTCCCTCTCTCCTTCTCCTTCTCCCTCTCCCTCTCTACCTATCTCCCTCTCTCCTTCTCCCTCTCTCCCTCTCCCTCTCTCCTTCTCCCTCTCCTTCTACTTCTCCCTCTCCCTCTATCTCCCTCTCTCCTTCTCCCTCTCTCCTTCTCCCTCTCTACCTATCTCCCTCTCTCCTTCTCCCTCTCTCCTTCTCCCTCTCTCTACCTATCTCCCTATCTCCTTCTCCCTCTCTCCTTCTCCCTCTCCTTCTCCTTCTCCCTCTCTCTACCCATCTCCCTCTCACTCCCTCCCTATCTCTACCCTCTCTCCCCTTCTCTCTCCCCCTTCTCTTTCACTCTTCTCTTTCACTCTTGATCTCTCTCTCCCCCTATCTCTCTCCCACTCTCCCCCCTCTCGCCCTTCTCTCCTTCTCCCTGTCTCCCTCTCCCTCTCTCCTTCTCCCCTTCTCCTTCTCCCCTTCTCCTTCTCCCTCTCTCCTTCTCCCTCTCTCCTTCTCCCCTTCTCCTTCTCCCTCTCTCCTTCTCCCTCTCTCCTTCTCCCTCTCTCCTTCTCTCCTTCTCCCCTTCTCCTTCTCTCCTTCTCTCCTTCTCCCCTTCTCCTTCTCCCCTTCTCCTTCTCCCTTCTCCTTCTCCTCCCCCTCTCTCATTCTCCCCTTCTCCTTCTCCCTCTCTCCTTCTCCCCTTCTCCTTCTCCCTCTCCCCTTCTCCCCTTCTCCTTCTCCCTCTCCCCTTCTCCCCTTCTCCTCTCCCTTCTCCCTCTCCCCTTCTCCCCTTCTCCTTCTCCCTCTCTCCTTCTCCCCTTCTCCTTCTCCCTCTCCCCTTCTCCCCTTCTCCTTCTCCCTCTCCCCTTCTCCCCTTCTCCTTCTCCCTCTCTCCTTCTCTCCTTCTCCCCTTCTCCTTCTCCTTCTCTCCTTCTCCCCTTCTCCTTCTCCCCTTCTCCTTCTCCCTCTCCCCCTCTCTCCTTCTCCCCTTCTCCTTCTCCCTCTCTCCTTCTCCCCTTCTCCTTCTCCCTCTCCCCTTCTCCCCTTCTCCTTCTCCCTCTCCCCTTCTCCCCTTCTCCTTCTCCCTCTCCCCTTCTCCCCTTCTCCTTCTCCCTCTCTCCTTCTCCCCTTCTCCTTCTCCCTCTCCCCTTCTCCCCTTCTCCTTCTCCCTCTCTCCTTCTCCCTCTCTCTCTCTCTACTTGTACACTGTGTGACCTCTTAGAGCCAGAGATGGAGTGTAGAAATGTATTTTGTTTAACTAGGCAAGTCAGTTAAATCAGTTAATAAAAACAAAACAATAGACTCAATTAAAAAACAAAAAAGCAAAGGCCGTGCCTTTAAAAAGGTCAGAGACAGTAGACTGTCGAGTCAAAATGAGTCCCTCTTCTACTGTTGAACTAAATCATTAACATTCTACCTACAGTATCGGTTTGGAGACGTACTGTTAGACGATAACAACAGAGCTCACTCATAGCACTCGGGCCAAAACATGGCTGTCTTTGATTGAAAATGCCCTTTTGATCTCTCTCCTGCTGTGTGTATCTAGGGGGTTATGTATTGCTGTTGGGCAGGTGATGTGGTAGAGAAAAGAGAAAGACAGAATGAGAAGGTTGGGTGCCAGTGCTGTGACCATAGACACCAATATTCATGTTTATATCGTTGGCTGTGGCAATAGCTGTCTTGGTTGAGGTTGCTGGGTGCAACAGGCAGGGTCAGGAACAAGGTACAACAGGGTCAGGAACAAGGTACAACAGGGCCAGTAACAAGGTACAACAGGTAGGAACAAGGTACAACAGGGTCAGGAACAAGGTACACCAGGGTCAGGAACAAGGTACACCAGGTTCAGGAACAAGGTACAACAGGGTCAGGAACAGGGTACAACAGGGTCAGGAGCAAGGTAAAACAGGGGCAGGAACAGGGTACAACAGGGTCAGGAACAAGGTACAACAGGGTCAGGAACAAGGTACAACAGGGTCAGGAACAGGGTACAACAGGGTCAGGAGCAAGGTACAACAGGGTCAGGAACAGGGTACAACAGGGTCAGGAACAAGGTACAACAGGGTCAGGAACAAGGTACAACAGGGCCAGGAACAAGGTACAACAGGGTCAGGAACAAGGTACAACAGGGTCAGGAACAAGGTACAACAGGGTCAGGAACAAGGTACAACAGGGTCAGGAACAAGGTACAACAGGGCCAGGAACAAGGTACACCAGGGTCAGGAACAAGGTACAACAGGGTCAGGAACAAGGTACAACAGGGCCAGGAACAAGGTACAACAGGGCCAGGAACAAGGTACAACAGGGCCAGGAACAAGGTACAACAGGGCCAGTAATGAGATACATAATTCAGTTAACCAGCTCCAGCAAAGGGAAGATATCTATGTCCACTAGACTCCACACTACATCTCCAGTAAGAACAACACATAGTCACAAATCCACCTAAAACACAGGCAACATTCAGTGTATGTAACTACAACAAGGAATATGGTAGGGTGAGGGGAAGGGGAAGGGAGGAATCACCCAAAGCCCACAATGCACTGCCAATCACGATCATAACAAATTAGAATTCAATTACTACCAATGAATCCATGAACGATTAACCCTAATCCCCACTAGTGGGTGTCTATTAGATCCCCTCAAGCACGGGAGTCTCAGGAGCAGCAGGCTGTGGAGGGTTGGCTCGCCCTCACAGGGTGTCCAATTTCACTCCACCAGTGGAGACATGGGTTCCCTGGGGAGCATGGTAATCCAATCCCAGGCTTTCCTTAGGCCTCAGGTGGGAGGCTATGGGGTAGTCTGTCTGTCTGTCTCTGTCTCTGTCTCTGTCTCTGTCTCTGTCTCTGTCTCTGTCAGTCTCTCTCTCTCTCACTCTCTCTCTCTCTCTCTCTCTCTCTCTCTCTCTCTCTCTCTCTCTCTCTCTCTCTCTCTCTCTCTCTCTCTGGTTAGACAGCTCTGTCTCTGTAACTAGCTGGTTAGACAGCTCTGTCTCTGTAACTAGCTGGTTAGACAGCTCTGTCTCTCTACCTAGCTGGTTAGGCAGCTCTGTCTCTGTAACTAGCTGGTTAGACAGCTCTGTCTCTGTAACTAGCTGTCTCTCTGTAACTAGCTGGTTAGACAGCTCTGTCTCTGTAACTAGCTGTCTCTCTGTAACTAGCTGGTTGGACAGCCCTGTCTCTGTAACTAGCTGTGTAGACAGCTCTGTCTCTCTGTAACTAGCTGGTTAGACAGCTCTGTCTCTGTAACTAGCTGTGTAGACAGCTCTGTCTCTCTGTAACTAGCTGGTTAGACAGCTCTGTCTCTGTAACTAGCTGTGTAGACAGCTCTGTCTCTGTAACTAGCTGGTTAGACAGCTCTGTCTCTGTAACTAGCTGTGTAGACAGCTCTGTCTCTCTATAACTAGCTGTGTAGACAGCTCTGTCTCTGTAACTAGCTGGTTAGACAGCTCTGTCTCTGTAACTAGCTGTGTAGACAGCTCTGTCTCTCTGTAACTAGCTGGTTAGACAGCTCTGTCTCTGTAACTAGCTGTGTAGACAGCTCTGTCTCTGTAACTAGCTGGTTAGACAGCTCTGTCTCTGTAACTAGCTGGTTAGACAGCTCTGTCTCTCTACCTAGCTGGTTAGGCAGCTCTGTCTCTGTAACTAGCTGGTTAGACAGCTCTGTCTCTGTAACTAGCTGTCTCTCTGTAACTAGCTGGTTAGACAGCTCTGTCTCTGTAACTAGCTGTCTCTCTGTAACTAGCTGGTTAGACAGCCCTGTCTCTGTAACTAGCTGGTTAGACAGTGCTAGGGAAAGCAGCACTAGTAGATACAGGACAGAATACCATTTAGAGTCTGACTCAGCTCTGTCTCTCTGTAACTAGCTGGTTAGACAGCTCTGTCTCTGTAACTAGCTGTGTAGACAGCTCTGTCTCTGTAACTAGCTGGTTAGACAGCTCTGTCTCTGTAACTAGCTGTGTAGACAGCTCTGTCTCTCTGTAACTAGCTGGTTAGACAGCTCTGTCTCTGTAACTAGCTGTCTCTCTGTAACTAGCTGGTTAGACAGCCCTGTCTCTGTAACTAGCTGTCTCTCTGTAACTAGCTGTCTCTCTGTAACTAGCTGTCTCTCTGTAACTAGCTGGTTAGACAGCTCTGTCTCTGTAACTAGCTGTGTATACAGCTCTGTCTCTCTGTAACTAGCTGGTTAGACAGCCCTGTCTCTGTAACTAGCTGTGTAGACAGCTCTGTCTCTCTGTAACTAGCTGGTTAGACAGCTCTGTCTCTGTAACTAGCTGTGTAGACAGCTCTGTCTCTCTGTAACTAGCTGGTTAGACAGCTCTGTCTCTGTAACTAGCTGTGTAGACAGCTCTGTCTCTGTAACTAGCTGGTTAGACAGCTCTGTCTCTATAACTAGCTGTGTAGACAGCTCTGCCTCTGTAACTAGCTGTGTAGACAGCTCTGTCTCTGTAACTAGCTGTGTAGACAGTTCTGTCTCTGTAACTAGCTGGTTAGACAGCTCTGTCTCCACCTAACTAGCTGGTTAGACAGAGCTGTCTCTGTAACTAGCTGTCTCTCTGTGACTAGTTGGTTAGATAGCCCTGTCTCTCTAACTAGCTGGTTAGACAGCTCTGTCTCTGTAACTAGCTGGTTAGACAGCTCTGTCTCTGTAACTAGCTGGTTAGACAGCTCTGTCTCTCTACCTAGCTGGTTAGGCAGCTCTGTCTCTGTAACTAGCTGGTTAGACAGCTCTGTCTCTGTAACTAGCTGTCTCTCTGTAACTAGCTGGTTAGACAGCTCTGTCTCTGTAACTAGCTGTCTCTCTGTAACTAGCTGGTTGGACAGCCCTGTCTCTGTAACTAGCTGGTTAGACAGCTCTGTCTCTATAACTAGCTGGTTAGACAGCTCTGTCTCTGTAACTAGCTGTGTAGACAGCTCTGTCTCTCTGTAACTAGCTGGTTAGACAGCTCTGTCTCTGTAACTAGCTGTGTAGACAGCTCTGTCTCTCTATAACTAGCTGTGTAGACAGCTCTGTCTCTGTAACTAGCTGGTTAGACAGCTCTGTCTCTGTAACTAGCTGTGTAGACAGCTCTGTCTCTCTGTAACTAGCTGGTTAGACAGCTCTGTCTCTGTAACTAGCTGTGTAGACAGCTCTGTCTCTGTAACTAGCTGGTTAGACAGCTCTGTCTCTGTAACTAGCTGGTTAGACAGCTCTGTCTCTCTACCTAGCTGGTTAGGCAGCTCTGTCTCTGTAACTAGCTGGTTAGACAGCTCTGTCTCTGTAACTAGCTGTCTCTCTGTAACTAGCTGGTTAGACAGCTCTGTCTCTGTAACTAGCTGTCTCTCTGTAACTAGCTGGTTAGACAGCCCTGTCTCTGTAACTAGCTGTGTAGAAAGCTCTGTCTCTCTGTAACTAGCTGGTTAGACAGTGCTAGGGAAAGCAGCACTAGTAGATACAGGACAGAATACCATTTAGAGTCTGACTCAGCTCTGTCTCTCTGTAACTAGCTGGTTAGACAGCTCTGTCTCTGTAACTAGCTGTGTAGACAGCTCTGTCTCTGTAACTAGCTGGTTAGACAGCTCTGTCTCTGTAACTAGCTGTGTAGACAGCTCTGTCTCTCTGTAACTAGCTGGTTAGACAGCTCTGTCTCTGTAACTAGCTGTCTCTCTGTAACTAGCTGGTTAGACAGCCCTGTCTCTGTAACTAGCTGTCTCTCTGTAACTAGCTGTCTCTCTGTAACTAGCTGTCTCTCTGTAACTAGCTGGTTAGACAGCTCTGTCTCTGTAACTAGCTGTGTATACAGCTCTGTCTCTCTGTAACTAGCTGGTTAGACAGCCCTGTCTCTGTAACTAGCTGTGTAGACAGCTCTGTCTCTCTGTAACTAGCTGGTTAGACAGCTCTGTCTCTGTAACTAGCTGTGTAGACAGCTCTGTCTCTCTGTAACTAGCTGGTTAGACAGCTCTGTCTCTGTAACTAGCTGTGTAGACAGCTCTGTCTCTGTAACTAGCTGGTTAGACAGCTCTGTCTCTATAACTAGCTGTGTAGACAGCTCTGCCTCTGTAACTAGCTGTGTAGACAGCTCTGTCTCTGTAACTAGCTGGTTAGACAGCTCTGTCTCTGTAACTAGCTGTCTCTCTGTAACTAGCTGGTTAGACAGCTCTGTCTCTGTAACTAGCTGTCTCTCTGTAACTAGCTGGTTGGACAGCCCTGTCTCTGTAACTAGCTGTGTAGACAGCTCTGTCTCTCTGTAACTAGCTGGTTAGACAGCTCTGTCTCTGTAACTAGCTGTGTAGACAGCTCTGTCTCTCTGTAACTAGCTGGTTAGACAGCTCTGTCTCTGTAACTAGCTGTGTAGACAGCTCTGTCTCTGTAACTAGCTGGTTAGACAGCTCTGTCTCTGTAACTAGCTGTGTAGACAGCTCTGTCTCTCTATAACTAGCTGTGTAGACAGCTCTGTCTCTGTAACTAGCTGGTTAGACAGCTCTGTCTCTGTAACTAGCTGTGTAGACAGCTCTGTCTCTCTGTAACTAGCTGGTTAGACAGCTCTGTCTCTGTAACTAGCTGTGTAGACAGCTCTGTCTCTGTAACTAGCTGGTTAGACAGCTCTGTCTCTGTAACTAGCTGGTTAGACAGCTCTGTCTCTCTACCTAGCTGGTTAGGCAGCTCTGTCTCTGTAACTAGCTGGTTAGACAGCTCTGTCTCTGTAACTAGCTGTCTCTCTGTAACTAGCTGGTTAGACAGCTCTGTCTCTGTAACTAGCTGTCTCTCTGTAACTAGCTGGTTAGACAGCCCTGTCTCTGTAACTAGCTGGTTAGACAGTGCTAGGGAAAGCAGCACTAGTAGATACAGGACAGAATACCATTTAGAGTCTGACTCAGCTCTGTCTCTCTGTAACTAGCTGGTTAGACAGCTCTGTCTCTGTAACTAGCTGTGTAGACAGCTCTGTCTCTGTAACTAGCTGGTTAGACAGCTCTGTCTCTGTAACTAGCTGTGTAGACAGCTCTGTCTCTCTGTAACTAGCTGGTTAGACAGCTCTGTCTCTGTAACTAGCTGTCTCTCTGTAACTAGCTGGTTAGACAGCCCTGTCTCTGTAACTAGCTGTCTCTCTGTAACTAGCTGTCTCTCTGTAACTAGCTGTCTCTCTGTAACTAGCTGGTTAGACAGCTCTGTCTCTGTAACTAGCTGTGTATACAGCTCTGTCTCTCTGTAACTAGCTGGTTAGACAGCCCTGTCTCTGTAACTAGCTGTGTAGACAGCTCTGTCTCTCTGTAACTAGCTGGTTAGACAGCTCTGTCTCTGTAACTAGCTGTGTAGACAGCTCTGTCTCTCTGTAACTAGCTGGTTAGACAGCTCTGTCTCTGTAACTAGCTGTGTAGACAGCTCTGTCTCTGTAACTAGCTGGTTAGACAGCTCTGTCTCTATAACTAGCTGTGTAGACAGCTCTGCCTCTGTAACTAGCTGTGTAGACAGCTCTGTCTCTGTAACTAGCTGTGTAGACAGTTCTGTCTCTGTAACTAGCTGGTTAGACAGCTCTGTCTCCACCTAACTAGCTGGTTAGACAGAGCTGTCTCTGTAACTAGCTGTCTCTCTGTGACTAGTTGGTTAGATAGCCCTGTCTCTCTAACTAGCTGGTTAGACAGCTCTGTCTCTGTAACTAGCTGGTTAGACAGCTCTGTCTCTGTAACTAGCTGGTTAGACAGCTCTGTCTCTCTACCTAGCTGGTTAGGCAGCTCTGTCTCTGTAACTAGCTGGTTAGACAGCTCTGTCTCTGTAACTAGCTGTCTCTCTGTAACTAGCTGGTTAGACAGCTCTGTCTCTGTAACTAGCTGTCTCTCTGTAACTAGCTGGTTGGACAGCCCTGTCTCTGTAACTAGCTGGTTAGACAGCTCTGTCTCTATAACAAGCTGGTTAGACAGCTCTGTCTCTGTAACTAGCTGTGTAGACAGCTCTGTCTCTCTGTAACTAGCTGGTTAGACAGCTCTGTCTCTGTAACTAGCTGTGTAGACAGCTCTGTCTCTCTATAACTAGCTGTGTAGACAGCTCTGTCTCTGTAACTAGCTGGTTAGACAGCTCTGTCTCTGTAACTAGCTGTGTAGACAGCTCTGTCTCTCTGTAACTAGCTGGTTAGACAGCTCTGTCTCTGTAACTAGCTGTGTAGACAGCTCTGTCTCTGTAACTAGCTGGTTAGACAGCTCTGTCTCTGTAACTAGCTGGTTAGACAGCTCTGTCTCTCTACCTAGCTGGTTAGGCAGCTCTGTCTCTGTAACTAGCTGGTTAGACAGCTCTGTCTCTGTAACTAGCTGTCTCTCTGTAACTAGCTGGTTAGACAGCTCTGTCTCTGTAACTAGCTGTCTCTCTGTAACTAGCTGGTTAGACAGCCCTGTCTCTGTAACTAGCTGTGTAGAAAGCTCTGTCTCTCTGTAACTAGCTGGTTAGACAGTGCTAGGGAAAGCAGCACTAGTAGATACAGGACAGAATACCATTTAGAGTCTGACTCAGCTCTGTCTCTCTGTAACTAGCTGGTTAGACAGCTCTGTCTCTGTAACTAGCTGTGTAGACAGCTCTGTCTCTGTAACTAGCTGGTTAGACAGCTCTGTCTCTGTAACTAGCTGTGTAGACAGCTCTGTCTCTCTGTAACTAGCTGGTTAGACAGCTCTGTCTCTGTAACTAGCTGTCTCTCTGTAACTAGCTGGTTAGACAGCCCTGTCTCTGTAACTAGCTGTCTCTCTGTAACTAGCTGTCTCTCTGTAACTAGCTGTCTCTCTGTAACTAGCTGGTTAGACAGCTCTGTCTCTGTAACTAGCTGTGTATACAGCTCTGTCTCTCTGTAACTAGCTGGTTAGACAGCCCTGTCTCTGTAACTAGCTGTGTAGACAGCTCTGTCTCTCTGTAACTAGCTGGTTAGACAGCTCTGTCTCTGTAACTAGCTGTGTAGACAGCTCTGTCTCTCTGTAACTAGCTGGTTAGACAGCTCTGTCTCTGTAACTAGCTGTGTAGACAGCTCTGTCTCTGTAACTAGCTGGTTAGACAGCTCTGTCTCTATAACTAGCTGTGTAGACAGCTCTGCCTCTGTAACTAGCTGTGTAGACAGCTCTGTCTCTGTAACTAGCTGTGTAGACAGTTCTGTCTCTGTAACTAGCTGGTTAGACAGCTCTGTCTCCACCTAACTAGCTGGTTAGACAGAGCTGTCTCTGTAACTAGCTGTCTCTCTGTGACTAGTTGGTTAGATAGCCCTGTCTCTCTAACTAGCTGGTTAGACAGCTCTGTCTCTGTAACTAGCTGGTTAGACAGCTCTGTCTCTGTAACTAGCTGGTTAGACAGCTCTGTCTCTCTACCTAGCTGGTTAGGCAGCTCTGTCTCTGTAACTAGCTGGTTAGACAGCTCTGTCTCTGTAACTAGCTGTCTCTCTGTAACTAGCTGGTTAGACAGCTCTATCTCTGTAACTAGCTGTCTCTCTGTAACTAGCTGGTTAGACAGCCCTGTCTCTGTAACTAGCTGTGTAGAAAGCTCTGTCTCTCTGTAACTAGCTGGTTAGACAGTGCTAGGGAAAGCAGCACTAGTAGATACAGGACAGAATACCATTTAGAGTCTGACTCAGCTCTGTCTCTCTGTAACTAGCTGGTTAGACAGCTCTGTCTCTGTAACTAGCTGTGTAGACAGCTCTGTCTCTGTAACTAGCTGGTTAGACAGCTCTGTCTCTGTAACTAGCTGTGTAGACAGCTCTGTCTCTCTGTAACTAGCTGGTTAGACAGCTCTGTCTCTGTAACTAGCTGTCTCTCTGTAACTAGCTGGTTAGACAGCCCTGTCTCTGTAACTAGCTGTCTCTCTGTAACTAGCTGTCTCTCTGTAACTAGCTGTCTCTCTGTAACTAGCTGGTTAGACAGCTCTGTCTCTGTAACTAGCTGTGTATACAGCTCTGTCTCTCTGTAACTAGCTGGTTAGACAGCCCTGTCTCTGTAACTATCTGTCTCTCTGTAACTAGCTGTCTCTCTGTAACTAGCTGGTTAGACAGCTCTGTCTCTGTAACTAGCTGTGTAGACAGCTCTGTCTCTCTGTAACTAGCTGGTTAGACAGCTCTGTCTCTGTAACTAGCTGTGTAGACAGCTCTGTCTCTGTAACTAGCTGGTTAGACAGCTCTGTCTCTATAACTAGCTGTGTAGACAGCTCTGCCTCTGTAACTAGCTGTGTAGACAGCTCTGTCTCTGTAACTAGCTGTGTAGACAGTTCTGTCTCTGTAACTAGCTGGTTAGACAGCTCTGTCTCCACCTAACTAGCTGGTTAGACAGAGCTGTCTCTGTAACTAGCTGTCTCTCTGTGACTAGTTGGTTAGATAGCCCTGTCTCTCTAACTAGCTGGTTAGACAGCTCTGTCTCTGTAACTAGCTGGTTAGACAGCTCTGTCTCTGTAACTAGCTGGTTAGACAGCTCTGTCTCTATAACTAGCTGTGTAGACAGCTCTGTCTCTGTAACTAGCTGTGTAGACAGTTCTGTCTCTGTAACTAGCTGTGTAGACAGCTCTGTCTCTGTAACTAGCTGGTTAGACAGCTCTGTCTCTCTGTAACTAGCTGTGTAGACAGTGCTAGGGAAAGCAGCACTAGTAGATACAGGACAGAATACCATTTAGAGTCTGACTCAGCTCTGTCTCTGTAACGAGCTGGTTAGACAGCCCTGTCTCTGTAACTAGCTGTGTAGACAGCTATGTCTCTCTGTAACTAGCTGGTTAGACAGCTCCCTCTCTGTAACTAGCTGTGTAGACAGCTCTGTCTCTGTAACTAGCTGTGTAGACAGCTATGTCTCTGTAACTAGCTGGTTAGACAGCCCTGTCTCTGTAACTAGCTGGTTAGACAGCTCTGTCTCTGTAACAAGCTGTGTAGACAGCTCTGTCTCTGTAACTAGCTGTGTAGACAGTACTAGGGAAAGCAGCACTAGTAGATACAGGACAGAATACCATTTAGAGTCTGACTCAGCTCTGTCTTTGTAACTACCTGTCTCTCTGTAATTAGCTGGTTAGACAGCTCTGTCTCTGTAACTAGCTGGTTAGACAGCTCTGTCTCTGTAACTAGCTGTCTCTCTGTAACTAGCTGGTTAGACAGCTCTGTCTCTGTAAGTAGCTGTGTAGACAGTGCTAGGGAAAGCAGCACTAGTAGATACAGGACAGAATACCATTTAGAGTCTGACTCAGCTCAGTTCTACAACAGCTCTCTATATCACACCATGGCTTGACAGAGACTCAAGAATATTAAGCAGTACATGGTTATGGAGGAGAGGAGAAGGAATGGAAGGATGGTGAAGGCTGGGGGGAGGGAGCGATAGAGGGAGGAGGACGTCGGATCCCAGATACCCTGGAGAGGGAAGAAGAGTGTCTGCTTCAGAATCATTAACAGCTGGAGCTCTTTTATAGACAGCAACTACAGTAAAGCTCTTCTGACATACTGACATCATTACCAAGCCTGTGAAGCCATCTACAAAGCACAGGGATCTGACCGTACACATAGAGTAGAACCAACCTCCCCATTCAGGTCAATGGTGGCATAATGGGTGGACTGGTTAGCAGCCATACTGAGTCTCCCCATACGTTTCCAGTCAAACTGCCCCGGTTAGAGGTTCCAGTTTCCAGTCAAACTGCCCCGGTTAGGGGTTCCAGTTTCCAGTCAAACTACCAGGGTTAGAGGTTCCAGTTTCCAGTCAAACTGCCTGGGTTAGAGGTTCCAGTTTCCAGTTTCCAGTCAAACTGCCCTGGTTAGAGGTTCCAGTTTCCAGTCAAACTGCCCTGGTTAGAGGTTCCAGTTTCCAGTCAAACTGTCTGGGTTAGAGGTTCCAGTTTCCAGTCAAACTGCCTGGGTTAGAGGTTCCAGTTTCCAGTCAAACTGCCCTGGTTAGAGGTTCCAGTTTCCAGTCAAACTGCCCTGGTTAGAGGTTCCAGTTTCTAGTCAAACTGCCTGGGTTAGAGGTTCCAGTTTCTAGTCAAACTGCCCCGGTTAGAGGTTCCAGTTTCCAGTCTGGGATATTAGGTTGGATCAGGGCTGTACTGTGTGAGTCCTCCATTCATTAGTTTGCTAAGCACAACAAGGTCTGAGGCCTGGTGCCCATTACTGCAGATGGCAGGTCATCAAGACTATGGAAGCTGCCTGAACACACACACACACACACACACACACAGACGGACACACACACACATCCCCACACACACATACACACACACACACACGGACACACACACACACACACACACACACACACATACAGACGGACACACACACACAGCCCCACACACACACACACACACACACACACACACACACACACACACACACACACACACACACACACACACGGACACACACACACACACACATACAGACGGACACACACACACGGACACACACACACACACAGACCGTTACACACACACATGCTAATGGTGGACAGTAACCTCCCGTTAAAAGCCGGCCAATGCCAGGTGACTCCATAGCAACCACACATCCACGCCACAGAACAGAGACTAGCTTCTTCTGCCAGAGAAGAGTTTACTCATGATTGATCAACAGAACGATGAATAAACATTTGGACATTGGGAATGAATGGTTATACTCATACACAACAGTCAACTCTGAATATAGCCTGTAGGAATAGCACATATGTTGATGTGTAGCCTAGTCTACGGATGAGAAACATTACCTTATTGTCTTTATAGTACACTACTGTAGACCAGGTCTCTATAGATGTATCCTAGTCTACGGATGAGACACATTACCTTATTGTCTTTATAGTACACTACTGTAGACCAGGTCTCTATAGATGTATCCTAGTCTATGGATGAGACACATTACCTTATTGTCTTTATAGTGCACTACTGTAGACCAGGTCTCTATAGATGTATCCTAGTCTACGGATGAGAAACATTACCTTATTGTCTTTATAGTACACTACTGTAGACCAGGTCTCTATAGATGTATCCTAGTCTACGGATGAGTCACATTACCTTATTGTCTTTATAGTACACTACTGTAGACCAGGTCTCTATAGATGTATCCTAGTCTACGGATGAGAAACATTACCTTATTGTCTTTATAGTGCACTACTGTAGACCAGGTCTCTATAGATGTATCCTAGTCTACGGATGAGACACATTACCTTATTGTCTTTATAGTACACTACTGTAGACCAGGTCTCTATAGATGTATCCTAGTCTACGGATGAGAAACATTACCTTATTGTCTTTATAGTGCACTACTGTAGACCAGGTCTCTATAGATGTATCCTAGTCTACGGATGAGAAACATTACCTTAATGTCTTTATAGTACACTACTGTAGACCAGGTCTCTATAGATGTATCCTAGTCTACGGATGAGTCTGCACTCGTTGAAAAAAACCTAAAAGAGTTCCAAAAGTGTTCTTTGCGGAGGGATGCGGTTTCTACCAGGAACCGTTTTGATCTGATGAACCCATTTTTAAGGAAGACAAATGGCTCTTTGCAAGGTAAACGGTTCTACATAGAACCTTTAACATTCTAATAAGTGTTTTGAAAGATAGGGTTCTTTGATGATTCTTTGGAGGTTCAGAAGGATTCTTTGGAAGTTAAGAAGGATTCTTTGGAAGTCCAGAAGGATTCTTTGGAAGTACAGAAGGATTCTTTGGAAGTTAAGAAGGATTCTTTGGAAGTCTAGAAGGATTCTTTGGAAGTCCAGAATGATTCTTTGGAAGTCTAGAAGGATTCTTTGGAAGTTCAGAAGGGTTCTTTGGAAGTCCAGAAGGATTCTTTGTAAGTCTAGAAGGATTCTTTGGAAGTCTAGAAGGGTTCTTTGGAAGTCCAGAAGGATTCTTTGGAAGTCAAGAAGGATTCTTTGGGAGTCCAGAATGATTCTTTGGAAGTCTAGAAGGATTCTTTGGAAGTTCAGAAGGGTTCTAAGCATGCTCTATTGCCTAATTGTTTTTTTGAATGTTTGAATGTGTTTTTGCATGGTTGATTAATTGTATGCTGCACATAAGAAAGAAAAAAAAAATATTGTTTTTTAAACTAAAACAATCTGTTGGTATTTGGACTTATTGCATCTTGTTACTGAGATGGTTGTTACAGTTTAGATGATTGAGCTAGTCTCAGTATTGACTTACTCCTACCCTGGCAGTCCTGCCCCTACCCTGGCAGTCCTTCCCCTACCCTGGCAGTCCTTCGCCCTAACCTGGCAGTCCTTCCCCTACCCTGGCAGTCCTTCCCCTACCCTGGCAGTCCTTCGCCCCTACCCTGGCAGTACTGCCCCTACCCAGGCAGTCCTGCCCCTACCCTGGCAGTCCTTTGCCCCTACCCTGGCAGTCCTACCCCTACCCTGGCAGTCCTTCGTCTAACCTGGCAGTCCTTCGCCCTAACCTGGCAGTCCTTCGCCCCTACCCTGGCAGTCCTTCTCCCCTACCCTGGCAGTCCTGCCCCTGACCTGGCAGTCCTGCCCCTACCCTGGCAGTCCTTCCCTTAACCTGGCAGTCCTTCGCCCTAACCTAGCAGTCCTGCCCCTACACTAGCAGTCCTGCCCCTAACCTGGCAGTCCTTCCCCTACCCTGGCAGTCCTTCCCCTACCCTGGCAGTCCTTCCCCTACCCTGGCAGTCCTTCCCCTACCCTGGCAGTCCTTCGCCCGACCCTGGCAGTCCTTCTCCCTACCCTGGCAGTCATGCTGAATTCAGGTTGTGGGTAATACATTTAAGCGTTCCACAGGGATGCTGGACCATGTGGATTCTACAAGGTGTTGAAAGCGTTCCACAGGGATGCTGGACCATGTGGACTCTACAAGGTGCTGAAATCAGGGATACTGGCCCATGCGGACTCTACAAGGTGTTGAAAGCGTTCCACAGGGATGCTGGCCCATGTGGACTCTACAAGGTGTTGAAAGCGTTCCACAGGGATGCTGGACCGTGTTGACTCTACAAGGTGTTGAAATCAGGGATACTGGCCCATGTTGACTCTACAAGGTGTTGAAAGCGTTCCACAGGGATGCTGGACCATGTGGACTCTACAAGGTGTTGAAAGCGTTCCATAGGGATGCTGGACCATGTGGACTCTACAAGGTGTTGAAAGCGTTCCACAGGGATGCTGGACCATGTGGACTCTACAAGGTGTTGAAAGCGTTCCACAGGGATGCTGGACCATGTTGACTCTACAAGGTGTTGAAAGCGTTCCACAGGGATACTGGCCCATGTGGACTCTACAAGGTGTTGAAATCAGGGATACTGGCCCATGTTGACTCTACAAGGTGTTGAAAGCATTCCACAGGGATGCTGGCCCATGTGGACTCTACAAGGTGTTGAAAGCATTCCACAGGGATGCTGGCCCATGTGGACTCTACAAGGTGTTGAAAGCAGGGATACTGGCCCATGTTGACTCTACAAGGTGTTGAAAGCAGGGATACTGGCCCATGTTGACTCTACAAGGTGTCGAAAGCATTCCACAGGGATGCTGGCCCATGTTGACTCACAATGCTTCCCACAGTTCTGTCAAGTTGGATGGGATGTCCTTTGGGTGGTGGATCATTCTTGATAAACAAGGGAAACTGTCGAGCATGAAAACCCCAGAAGCGTTGCAGTTCTTGACACAATCAAACCGGTGCGCCTGGTACCATACCCCGTTCAAAGGCACTTAATTGATTGTTTTGCCGACCCACCCTACGAATGGCACACATACACAATCCATGTCTCAAATGTCGCAAATGCCTGAAAAATCATTCTTTAACACGTCTCCTCCCCTTCATCTACACTGTTTGAAGTGGATTTAATTCATACGTGACATCAACGAGGGATCATAGACTGAACACGTGAAACCAGGTGAAAGCTATGTCATGGAAACAGCATGTGTTCATCATGTTTTGTACACTCAGTGTGTATATATATATATATGTCATTTATTGTCATAAATAATACCATTTTAAAGGCTAAAGAGGCTGGTGGAAACCCTTCATAAAGGGGTAGAAGCAAACAGGAGGTTCTTTGATGATTATTTGGAAGTCCAGAAGGATTCTTTAGAAGTCCAGAAGGATTCTTTAGAAGTCCAGAAGGATTCTTTAGAAGTCCAGAAGGATTCTTTAGAAGTCCAGAAGGATTCGTTAGAAGTCCAGAAGGATTCGTTAGAAGTCCAGAAGGATTCGTTAGAAGTCCAGAAGGATTCTTTAGAAGTCCAGAAGGATTCTTTGGAACAGGGGGTTCTTTGAAAAACCCTAACTAGAGGGTTTTAGGTTAAAAACCCTCTGCAAAAGGTTCTACCCACATTAGCACCAAAAAAAGAAGTTCCCCTATGAGGACATATCGAAAAAAACACTGGATGGTTCTAGTTCGCAACCTTTTTTACGAAGAGTGTACGCATGAGACTTTCATCTAAGTCGAAGGATGAGGTCTGAGTGAGTGTCCCTGTCTTCATAGTGAGGTAGACCTACAGGCTAGGATGTAACCGTCTCTCTTGATAATGAGGTAGACCTACAGGCTAGGGTGTAACAGTCTCTCTTCATAGTGAGGTAAAACTACAGGCTAGGGTGTAACCGTCTCTCTTCATAGTGAGGTAAAAGTACAGGCTAGGATGTAACCGTCTCTCTTCATAATGAGGTAGACCTACAGGCTAGGGTGTAACAGTCTCTCTTCATAATGAGGTAGACCTACAGGCTAGGGTGTAACAGTCTCTCTTCATAATGAGGTAGACCTACAGGCTAGGGTGTAACAGTCTCTCTTCATAATGAGGTAGACCTACAGGCTAGGGAGTAATAGGTAATGACATGATACAACCCCGGGTCTTCACGTGATAACCACAGCTTCCTTATATTTTGTGGATAGGAGAGTCGTGTTTTAAGGGGTCTGAGTCTCCCTCCTCATAGTGTATTAGGACTGGCCTAGCACACAAAACAGGAAGTGGTGACATCATCATTATTTACAGTGTGAGGGTCAGGAGGATATAGCATCCCACGGGGTGGGGGGTAGACACACACACACAGGCAGGCACACACACACATACAAAACAGAGAGAGGGGTAGAGACAGAGAGAGGGGTAGAGACAGAGAGAGAGGTAGAGACATAGAAAGAGAGAGAGAGAGAGAGAGAGGTAGAGACAGAGAGAGAGGTAGAGACAGAGAGAGAGGTAGACACAGAGAGAGAGGTAGAGACAAAGAGAGAGAGGTAGGGACAGAGAGAGAGAGGTAGAGACACAGAGAGAGGTAGAGACACAGAGAGAGAGGTAGAGACAGAGAGAGAGAGGTAGAGACAGAGAGAGAGGTAGAGACACAGAGAGAGAGAGGTAGAGACTGAGAGAGAGGCAGAGACACAGAGAGAGGTAGAGACACAGAGAGAGAGAGGTAGAGACAGAGAGAGAGGCAGAGACAGAGAGAGAGAGGCAGAGACACAGAGAGAGGTAGAGACACAGAGAGAGGTAGAGACACAGAGAGAGAGAGGTAGAGACACAGAGAGAGAGAGAGGTAGAGACAGAGAGAGAGGTAGAGACACAGAGACAGAGACACACAGAGAGACAGAGACAGCGAGAGGTAGAGACACACAGAGAGACAGAGACAGCGAGCGGTAGAGTCACAGAGAGACAGAGACAGCGAGAGGTAGAGACACAGAGAGACAGAGACAGCGAGAGGTAGAGACACACAGAGAGACAGAGACAGCGAGAGGTAGAGACACACAGAGAGACAGAGACAGCGAGCGGTAGAGACACAGAGAGACAGAGACAGCGAGAGGTAGAGACACAGAGAGACAGAGACAGCGAGAGGTAGAGACACAGAGAGACAGAGACAGAGACAGCGAGCGGTAGAGACACACAGAGAGACAGAGACAGCGAGAGGTAGAGACACAGAGAGACAGAGACAGCGAGAGGTAGAGACACAGAGAGACAGAGACAGTGAGCGGTAGAGACACAGAGAGACAGAGACAGCGAGCGGTAGAGACACAGAGAGAGACAGAGACAGTGAGAGGTAGAGACACAGAGAGACAGAGACAGCGAGCGGTAGAGACACAGAGAGACAGAGACAGCGAGAGGTAGAGACACACAGAGAGACAGAGACAGTGAGAGGTAGACACACAGAGAGACAGAGACAGTGAGAGGTAGAGACAGAGAGACAGAGACAGCGAGAGGTAGAGACACACAGAGAGACAGAGACAGTGAGAGGTAGAGACACAGAGAGACAGAGACAGTGAGCGGTAGAGACACAGAGAGACAGAGACAGCGAGAGGTAGAGACACAGAGAGACAGAGACAGCGAGAGGTAGAGACACAGAGAGACAGAGACAGCGAGAGGTAGAGACACAGAGACAGCGAGAGGTAGAGACAGAGAGACAGAGACAGCGAGAGGTAGAGACACAGAGAGACAGAGACAGTGAGCGGTAGAGACACAGAGAGACAGAGACAGCGAGCGGTAGAGACACAGAGAGACAGAGACAGCGAGCGGTAGAGACACACAGAGAGACAGAGACAGCGAGCGGTAGAGACACACAGAGACAGAGACAGCGAGCGGTAGATGTGAGAATGGAGCCGTAGTTACAGCAAGCAGCAGGCCTACTACCATCTAGTGGATCAGAGCTTTGTGTTGCCATGGTGCATCAGCCTCAAATGATAGCCTGTACTCTCCTCCTACAACATGACACACACGACTCAGCTGAAGGACATTTGAAATCCAGCATTACAGAGGTGTTGGTGACGTATCTCTATCTTACCTCGCTCTCTCTGAGAGAGATAGTGGCTTGAAGAGCTTGAATAATATGATTCTTCTGAAGCCTAATTGTCTAGCCAGGGGGCTTGCGAAGAGCACAACTAACCACGGTCAACCAAAACAAACTATTTCAGAATTTCCCAATATGAGCAATATTCATAGTGGCTTGATGTTTGGTTAGTTAAACACACACTACACACAGATACACTCCCGTTATGTAACAGTAGACCTACTGTCTTATTGTATACAATGATGTTTGGTTAGGTAAACACACACTACACACAGATAGACTCCCGTTATGTAACAGTAGACCTACTGTCTTATTGTATACAATGATGTTTGGTTAGGTAAACACACACTACACACAGATACACTCCCGTTATGTAACAGTAGACCTACTGTCTTATTGTATACAATGATGTTTGGTTAGTTAAACACAGACTACACACAGATACACTCCCGTTATGTAACAGTAGACCTACTGTCTTATTGTATACAATGATGTTTGGTTAGGTAAACACACACTACACACAGATAGACTACCGTTATGTAACAGTAGACCTACTGTCTTATTGTATACAATGATGTTTGGTTAGGTAAACACACACTACACACAGATAGACTCCCGTTATGTAACAGTAGACCTACTGTCTTATTGTATACAATGATGTTTGGTTAGGTAAACACACACTACACACAGATAGACTCCCGTTATGTAACAGTAGACCTACTGTCTTATTGTATACAATGATGTTTGGTTAGGTAAACACACACTACACACAGATAGACTATTATCTACTGTATTATTTTCCTCTCTCTTACCTTTGCGAATGAGGTCTTCTGTGTCCTGGTCGAAGCCCAGTCGGTGGCATTTGCTCCACAGTCCCATGTTGGTGGAGTTGTACTGCCTGCTACACTCGTCCGCGGCGGACATAGCGAACAGCTGTCTTCTGTTCCGGGATAGGAGCAGCTTGTCCTCCCAGCGGTCCAGTCTGGAGCGGCTAGCCCGCAGAGGGAGGCTGTTGTTGGGGATGTAGATAAAGCCTGGGTTCTTACGGCTGGAGAAGCTCCGACAGCGCTCCCGATACCTCCGCGCGTCAGTCTCGTACCAGTGGTCGGAACAGATCGCCACTGCTAGCATTCCTAGGGCGCACAGAGAGAGGGACAGGCCGGCGTAGAGCAGTAGCTTCCCTGCAGCCATGCTCGGTTTCTCTGCTTTACTCAGAGCCGCCGCATCAGCACCACCAGCCTATGGACAGCTCCTCTGCTCTCCTCTCCTCGCTCTGTCGGTCTGTCGCTTTGTCAGTCCGCACAGCGCTACTACGGCTACAACCCACCTCCAACGAATCAGTTTACATCTCCCCTTGGCGCCGATAGCAAGACCATCATCGAGGTTACAACCATGAGCAAATAGAATTTAAGTCTAGGTTGCAAATCATAAAATTAGTTGAATCTACCGGATAAGGCAAGGTCCTTGCTGTAAAATAGTGTTCCGTTCCGTTCTTTCCTGCGTACGGGAGAGAGTGATCTGGAGAGAGTGATCTGGAGAGAGTGATCTGGAGAGAGGGAGCGAGCGGCTGCAGCTGTTCGGATGCTGCCTCGACGACTGAAAAGATGCTGATCTCACTCCCCGGCTCTCAGCAAACCTCCATCTGCTGCGATTAGGCGGAATGGGGCGAGACAGGAACAAACGTCCACGCAGAACACAATCGTTTTTTCCCCCCAAAGCGTTTCAGTTCGAGTCGAAAACCTACAAAACCAGAGAAACAAGGAATATTATTAGCCTGAACAATCGTGAGATCCCACTTTTAGCATGAGCTCGGATGTTTACAAGAACATGCCTTTGCTCTTGTAGGCTATTCTGTAACAGGCCACGCTACAATGTAATCTCCCCAAAAATTTAACGTTATGCTTGCTGGGTGTTCAGTGATGTTTTTGTCGTGCAATGTGCACATGAAAAGGTCATGTTTTGTTGTCAGTCAAAAGCCCTTGGCATGCAGCCCCCCCCCCCCCCCCCTGCCATCCCATCTGGACTAAAAGGGCTGGCGATACGTGAATGTAGAGCCGTCAAATTATCTTAATTTTCCTCGGCCTAAATAATAGGGATATGACCTCATCCAGGACGCACCGTAACATAATCACTCATTGTCAAATTAAACCGCACAACGTCTGTCGTTCAAAAAGGAAACGTCCCCAATAGATATTAAACATTTTTTTTTTTAAATACGTTGCTTCATTACCATAATAAATGTACATAAGATAATTCACCATGAATATCCAAATGACCGTGACAAGACAATCAATTACATGCGGTTGAATACGTCTCTATGTCCATCAGAGTCAACTCAAATAGCTACATCACATCAGTGTGTGACTCGAGGAGGGTTGGACGCGCATCAACTCACCGCTCAGAACGACGCGACTTCGGCGTAGCTTTACGTTCCAATGGGATTATTTCAAACTCTACGTTCCAGATGTCTTCAAACGTTCAGTAACCGGAACAGGCTAAAGTTTCGCCTTCAAATATTAATTGCACAGAGAGACTCTGATCCCTGCTGCACTGGGCGACATTGACAGGAGCCAGGAAGCGTTGCGTAAAGATGTTATTTGACGCGGCAGATGTCGCCGTTGGGATTAACTCCTCAGAGGGATATATATATATATATATATGTAGGGTAAAACAATATGCGTTATCGTTACTGTCGAGTTTAAAACCCCTCTGGCAGCTAGGCTCCTAACGCATTCAGACTAGTGTGGACAGTCTACAGCGGTGACGTCATGGTGTCCAAATTCATTGTTTATTAACAAAAAACACCTTCTTAAAGAAATAGTACCCCTCCCCCCTCCTCTTTACTTGTGAGGCGAGGATTTAGGTTTCCAAACATATTACGCCTCTATAGAAAATGGCCTGTGCTTTTGTTTTTTGACGGAATCAGCCTCATAAGAACAAAGTCGACAACCCAACATAGCACCTGCCCGGTCTTCGTCAGAAATGAAAAGGAGTCATTGAACCAGGGGACCATTTGATATCCCTGACTACGTAGTTGTCAAGGAAGAAGACAGGGGGCGCTGCTGCATAATTTATGACGAGGCTGAGATGCACCTGTCACACCACTGGAGATGACGGACGGAGAGTCGTCTATCTACTGTGACTGACAGTTTGCTACGACATATATGCCAATACAAAACGGGCTGCACTGACGTAGATATTTTACAGCTTAATGAAAACTATATATTTACTACACAACATTTCTTCACTGGACTAAAGCCTGTTATTATATATCATGGGTGTCCCCACCACTCTCAACAACAACAAGACCAATCTATTATAAGTGGAGTACAACAGGGACAATATAACAGGGACCTTACTGGAGGGACAACAGGGACAATTTAACAGGGACCATACTGACTGGTCTGGAGGGACAACAGGGACAATATAACAGGGACCATACTGACTGGTCTGGAGGGACAACAGGGACAATATAACAGGGACCATACTGACTGGTCTGGAGGGACAACAGGGACAACATAACAGGGACCATACTGACTGGTCTGGAGGGACAACAGGGACAACATAACAGGGACCATACTGACTGGTCTGGAGGGACAACATAACAGGGACCATACTGACTGGTCTGGAGGGACAACAGGGACAACATAACAGGGACCATACTGACTGGTCTGGAGGGACAACAGGGACAATATAACAGGGACCATACTGACTGGTCTGGAGGGACAACAGGGACAACATAACAGGGACCATACTGACTGGTCTGGAGGGACAACAGGGACAATATAACAGGGACCATACTGACTGGTCTGGAGGGACAACAGGGACAATATAACAGGGACCATACTGACTGGTCTGGAGGGACAATATAACAGGGACCATACTGACTGGTCTGGAGGGACAACAGGGACAATATAACAGGGACCATACTGACTGGTCTGGAGGGACAACAGGGACAATATAACAGGGACCATACTGACTGGTCTGGAGGGACAACAGGGACAACATAACAGGGACCAGACTGACTGGTCTGGAGGGACAACAGGTACAACATAACAGGGACCATACTGACTGGTCTGGAGGGACAACAGGCACCATACTGACTGGTCTGGAGGGACAACAGGGACAACATAACTATAGTAGTGTACTATATAGGGAATAGGGCTCTGGTCTAAAGTAGTGCACTATATAGGGAATAGGCCCTGGTCTAAAGTAGTGCACTATATAGGGATTGGGGCTCTGGTCTAAAGTAGTGCACTATATAGGGAATAGGGCTCTGGTCTAAAGTAGTGCACTAAATAGGGAATAGGGCTCTGGTCTAAAGTAGTGCACTATATAGGGAATAGGCCCTGGTCTAAAGTAGTGCACTATATAGGGATTGGGGCTCTGGTCTAAAGTAGTGCACTATATAGGGAATAGGGCTCTGGTCTAAAGTAGTGCACTAAATAGGGAATAGGGCTCTGGTCTAAAGTAGTGCACTATATAGGGAATAGGGCTCTGGTCTAAAGTAGTGCACTATATAGGGAATAGGGTTCTGGTCTATAGTAGTGCACTATATAGGGATTAGGGCTCTGGTCTAAAGTAGTGCACTATATAGGGAATAGGGCTATGGTCTAAAGTAGTGCACTATATAGTGAATAAGGCTCTGGTCTAAAGTAGTGCACTATATAGGGAATAGGGCTCTGGTCTAAAGTAGTGCACTATATAGGGAATAGGGCTCTGGTCTAAAGTAGTGCACTATATAGGGAATAGGGCTCTGGTCTAAAGTAGTGCACTATATAGGGAATGGGCCTCTGGTCAAAAGTAGTGCACTATATAGGGAATAGGGCTCTGGTCTAAAGTAGTGCACTATATAGGGAATAGGGCACTGGTCTAAAGTAGTGCACTATATAGGGAATAGGGCTCTGGTCTAAAGTAGTGCACTATATAGGGAATAGGGTGCCATTTGGGCAAGAGGTGTCACTACAGTCCCCGGTTCGATTCCAGGCTGTATCACATCTGGCCGTGATTGGGAGTCCCATAGGGGCGTGTCGTCTGGGTTTGGCCCGGTGCTATGCCGTCCATTGTAAATAAGAATTAGTTCTTTAACTGACTAGTTCAATGAAAGGTTAAATCAACAAACAGCTGCCATCTGGGTCACCTTCTGGCTCTGCTTGTTAGCTGCTCTCCCCGTTACACACTTCCTGTCAACTGTCTCCCACTTGTTAACTTCACACAATATTAGGCCATTTGTGTGGCTCGCTTTCGGCTGATGTGTTCCCTTGTCTCATTCTTTATCCCTGACATCGTCTTTAATGGAAACATCCTCTCGCTGAAGAAGAGTGGACATGACTGTGTTACTAATGCCCGGTTGTGTCCTGAATGGCGCCGTGGCCCTGGTCAAATGTAGGCCTCTGTATAGGGAATAGAGTGCCATTTTTGGAGGCAGTCCTGCTACAGCTGACTCTATCAGCTTCCTGTTTATCAGCTTCCTGTCTATCAGCTGACCTCCACCCTTCTCAAGAAATACTTTCATTATTCAAAATCATTGTGGGGGGGAGTATAACAAACGCTCAGTAACATCAGTTTATTCACATTACAGAGACCAAGACCCCCCCCCCCCCTCCGTGTGAGCCGAAGAATTAAACAAATATCCAGATCCAGGTCTCCAGATTTTGGTACGAGGAGAGGGGCGGCAGGGTAGCCTAGTGGTTAGAGTGGAGGGGCGGCAGGGTAGCCTAGTGGTTAGAGTGGAGGGGTGGCAGGGTAGCCTAGTGGTTAGAATGGAGGGGCGGCAGGGTAGCCTAGTGGTTAGAGTGGAGGGGCGGCAGGGTAGCCTAGTGGTTAGAGTGGAGGGGTGGCAGGGTAGCCTAGTGGTTAGAGTGGAGGGGCGGCAGGGTAGCCTAGTGGTTAGAGTGGAGGGGCGGCAGGGTAGCCTAGTGGTTAGAGTGGAGGGGTGGCAGGGTAGCCTAGTGGTTAGAGTGGAGGGGCGGCAGGGTAGCCTAGTGGTTAGAGTGGAGGGGTGGCAGGGTAGCCTAGTGGTTAGAGTGGAGGGGCGGCAGGGTAGCCTAGTGGTTAGAGTGGAGGGGTGGCAGGGTAGCCTAGTGGTTAGAATGGAGGGGCGGCAGGGTAGCCTAGTGGTTAGAATGGAGGGGCGGCAGGGTAGCCTAGTGGTTAGAGTGGAGGGGCGGCAGGGTAGCCTAGTGGTTAGAGTGGAGGGGTGGCAGGGTAGCCTAGTGGTTAGAGTGGAGGGGCGGCAGGGTAGCCTAGTGGTTAGAGTGGAGGGGCGGCAGGGTAGCCTAGTGGTTAGAGTGGAGGGGTGGCAGGGTAGCCTAGTGGTTAGAGTGGAGGGGCGGCAGGGTAGCCTAGTGGTTAGAGTGGAGGGGTGGCAGGGTAGCCTAGTGGTTAGAGTGGAGGGGTGGCAGGGTAGCCTAGTGGTTAGAGTGGAGGGGCGGCAGGGTAGCCTAGTGGTTAGAGTGGAGGGGCGGCAGGGTAGCCTAGTGGTTAGAGTGTAGGGGCGGCAGGGTAGCCTAGTGGTTAGAGCGTTGGACTAGTAACCGGAAGGTTGCAAGTTCAAACCCCCGAGCTGACAAGGTACAAATCTGTCGTTCTGCCCCTGAACAGGCAGTTAACCCACTGTTCCTAGACCGTCATTGAAAATAAGAATTTGTTCTTTAACTGACTTGCCTCGTTAAATAAAGGTAAAATACAACAATACCTACAGTACATGTCTAAAAAGTTTGGACACACCTACTCATTTTTTTCTACATTGTAGAATAATGGGGAAGACATATTTTATCTTTGAGATTCTTCAAATTCTTCTTCTTCCACACCTTGCCTTGATGACAGCTTTGTACACTCTTGGCATTCTCTGAAGCAGCTTCATGAGGTGGATTGGAGGTGTGCTTTCTTTAAAGTAAATGTTTTGAATTTCTTTCCTTCTTAATGCGTTTGAGCCAATCAGTTGTTGTGACAAGGTAGGGGTGGTATACAGAAGATAGGACTATTTGGTAAAAGACCAAGTCCATATTAAGGACAAATCAAATAAGCAAAGAGAAACTACAGTCCATCATTACTTTAAGACACGAACGTCAATCTGGAAGATAAGTGCAGTCGCAAAAATCATCAAGCACTATGATGAAACTGTCTCTCATGAGGACCACCACAGGAAAGGAAGACCCAGAGTTACCTGTCTCTCATGAGGACCACCACAGGAAAGGAAGACCCAGAGTTACCTGTCTCTCATGAGGACCACCACAGGAAAGGAAGACCCAGAGTTACCTGTCTCTCATGAGGACCACCACAGGAAAGGAAGACCCAGAGTTACCTGTCTCTCATGAGGACCACCACAGGAAAGGAAGACCCAGAGTTACCTGTCTCTCATGAGGACCACCACAGGAAAGGAAGACCCAGAGTTACCTGGCTCTCATGAGGACCGCCACAGGAAAGGAAGACCCATAGTTACCTGTCTCTCATGAGGACAGCCACAGGAAAGGAAGACCCAGAGTTACCTGTCTCTCATGAGGACCGCCACAGGAAAGGAAGACCCAGAGTTACCTGTCTCTCATGAGGACCGCCACAGGAAAGGAAGACCCAGAGTTACCTGTCTCTCATGAGGACCGCCACAGGAAAGGAAGACCCAGAGTTACCTGTCTCTCATGAGGACCGCCACAGGAAAGGAAGACCCAGAGTTACCTGTCTCTCATGAGGACCGCCACAGGAAAGGAAGACCCAGAGTTACCTGTCTCTCATGAGGACCTCCACAGGAAAGGAAGACCCAGAGTTACCTGTCTCTCATGAGGACCGCCACAGGAGAGGAACCCAGAGTTACCTGTCTCTCATGAGGACCACCACAGGAAAGGAAGACCCAGAGTTACCTGTCTCTCATGAGGACCACCACAGGAAAGGAAGACCCAGAGTTACCTGTCTCTCATGAGGACCGCCACTGGAATGGAAGACCCAGAGTTACCTGTCTCTCATGAGGACCGCCACAGGAAAGGAAGACCCAGAGTTACCTGTCTCTCATGAGGACCGCCACAGGAAAGGAAGACCCAGAGTTACCTGTCTCTCATGAGGACCGCCACAGGAAAGGAAGACCCAGAGTTACCTGTCTCTCATGAGGACCGCCACAGGAAAGGAAGACCCAGAGTTACCTGTCTCTCATGAGGACCGCCACAGGAAAGGAAGACCCAGAGTTACCTGTCTCTCATGAGGACCGCCACAGGAAAGGAAGACCCAGAGTTACCTGTCTCTCATGAGGACCGCCACAGGAAGGAAGACCCAGAGTTACCTCTGCTGCAGAGGATAAGTTCATTAGAGTTACCTGTCTCTCATGAGGACCGCCACAGGAAAGGAAGACCCAGAGTTACCTCTGCTGCAGAGGATAAGTTCATTAGAGTTACCTGTCTCTCATGAGGACCGCCACAGGAAAGGAAGACCCAGAGTTACCTGTCTCTCATGAGGACCGCCACAGGAAAGGAAGACCCAGAGTTACCTCTGCTGCAGAGGATAAGTTCATTAGAGTTACCTGTCTCTCATGAGGACCGCCACAGGAAAGGAAGACCCAGAGTTACCTCTGCTGCAGAGGATAAGTTCATTAGAGTTACCAGCCTCAGATTGCAGCCCAAATAAATGCTTCAGAGTTCAAGTAACAGATAAATCAGGCCTTCATGGTTGAATTGCTGCAAAGAAACCACTACTAAAGGACACCAATAAGAAGATACTTGATGGGCCAAGAAACATGAGTAATGGACATTAGACTGGTAGAAATATGTCCTTTGGTCCGATGAGTCCAAATGTGAGATTTTTGGATCCAACCGCCGTGTCTTTGTGAGATGCGGAGTAGGTGAACGGATGATCTCCGCATGTGTGATTCCCACCGTGAAGCATGGAGGAGGAGGTGTGTGATTCCCACCGTGAAACATGGAGGAGGAGGTGTGATGGCGTGGGGTTGCTTTGCTGGCATCTGTGATTTATTTACAATTCAAGGCACAGTTAACCAACATGGGCTACCACAGCATACCACAGCGATACGCCATCCCATCTGGTTTGCACTTAGTGAGATTATCATTTGTTTTTCAACAGGACAATGACCCAACACACCTCCAGGCTGTGTAAGGGCTATTTGACCAAGCAAGAGAGTGATAGAGTGCTGCATCAGATGACCTGGCCTCCACAATCACCTGACCTCAACCCAGTTGAGATGGTTTGGATTAGTTGGACCGCAAAGTTAAGGAAACGCAGCCAGGAAATGCTGAGCATATTTGGGAACTCCTTCAAGACTGTTTGAAAAGAATTCCAGGTGAAGCTGGTTGAGAGAATGCCAAGCGTGTGCAAAGCTTTTATCAAGGAAAAGGGTGGCTACTTTGAGGAATATAAAATATATTTTAATTTGTTTAACACTTTTTTTGGTTACTACATGACTCCATATGTGTTATTTCATAGTATTGATGTCTTCACTATTATTCTACAATGTAGAAAATAGTAAAAATAAAGAAAAACCCTTGAATTTGTAGGTTTTCTAAAACGTTTGAAGCTCCAGCGCTGAGGTCTGTTCAACGCTGGTCCGACCAATCTGATTCCACACTCCAAGACTGCTTCCATCACGTGGACTGGGATATGTTTCGTATTGCGTCAGACAACAACATTGACGAATACGCTGATTCGGTGAGCGAGTTCATTAGACCGTGCGTTGAAGATGTCGTTCCCATAGCAACGATTAAAACATTCCCAAACCAGAAACCGTGGATTGATGGCAGCATTCGCGTGAAACTGAAAGCGCGAACCATTGCTTTTAATCAGGGCAAGGTGACTGGAAACATGACTGAATACAAACAGTGTAACTATTCCCTCCGCAAGGCAATCAAACAAGCTAAGCGTCAGTATAGAGACAAAGTAGAATCTCAATTCAACGGCTCAGACACAAGAGGTATGTGGCAGGGTCTACAGTCAATCACGGATTACAAAAAGAAAACCAGCCCCGTCACGGACCAGGATGTCTTGCTCCCAGGCAGACTAAATAACTTTTTTGCTCGCTTTGAGGACAATACAGTGCCACTGACACAGCCCGCAACTAAAACATGCGGACTCTCCTTCACTGCAGCCGACGTGAGGAAAACATTTAAACGTGTCAACCCTCGCAAGGCTGCAGGCCCAGACGGCATCCCCAGCCGCGCCCTCAGAGCATGCGCAGACCAGCTGGCTGGTGTGTTTACGGACATATTCAATCAATCCCTATCCCAGTCTGTTGTTCCCACATGCTTCAAGAGGGCCACCATTGTTCCTGTTCCCAAGAAAGCTAAGGTAACTGAGCTAAACGACTACCGCCCCGTAGCCCTCACTTCCGTCATCATGAAGTGCTTTAAGAGACTAGTCAAGGACCATATCACCTCCACCCTACCTGACACCCTAGACCCACTCCAATTTGCTTACCGCCCAAATAGGTCCACAGACGATGCAATCTCAACCACACTGCACACTGCCCTAACCCATCTGGACAAGAGGAATACCTATGTGAGAATGCTGTTCATCGACTACAGCTCGGCATTTAACACCATAGTGCCCTCCAAGCTCGTCATCAAGCTCGAGACCCTGGGTCTCGACCCCGCCCTGTGCAACTGGGTACTGGACTTCCTGACGGGCTGCCCCCAGGTGGTGAGGGTAGGCAACAACATCTCCACCCCGCTGATCCTCAACACTGGGGCCCCACAAGGGTGCGTTCTGAGCCCTCTCCTGTACTCCCTGTTCACCCACGACTGCGTGGCTACGCACGCCTCCAACTCAATCATCAAGTTTGCGGACGACACAACAGTGGTAGGCTTGATTTCCAACAACGACGAGACGGCCTACAGGGAGGAGGTGAGGGCCCTCGGAGTGTGGTGTCAGGAAAATAACCTCACACTCAACGTCAACAAAACTAAGGAGATGATTGTGGACTTCAGGAAACAGCAGAGGGAACACCCCCCTATCCACATCGATGGAACAGTAGTGGAGAGGGTAGTAAGTTTTAAGTTCCTCGGCGTACACATCACAGACAAACTGAATTGGTCCACCCACACAGGCAGCATCGTGAAGAAGGCGCAGCAGCGCCTCTTCAACCTCAGGAGGCTGAAGAAATTCGGCTTCTACAGATGCACAATCGAGAGCATCCTGTCGGGCTGTATCACCGCCTGGTATGGCAACTGCTCCGCCCACAACCGTAAGGCTCTCCAGAGGGTAGTGAGGTCTGCACAACGCATCACCGGGGGCAAACTACCTGCCCTCCAGGACACCTACACCACCCGATGTCACAGGAAGGCCATAAAGATCATCAAGGACAACAACCACCCGAGCCACTGGCCATCAGACTGTTAAACAGCCACCACTAACATTGAGTGGCTGCTGCCAACACACTGACTCAACTCAAGCCACTTTAATAATGGGAATTGATGGGAAATGATGTAAATATATCACTAGCCACTTTAAACAATGCTACCTTATATAATGTTACTTACCCTACACTATTCATCTCATATGCATACGTATATACTGTACTCTATATCATCTACTGCATCTTTATGTAATACATGTATCACTAGCCACTTTAACTATGCCACTTTGTTTACATACTCATCTCATATGTTATACTGTACTCGATACCATCTACTGTATCTTGCCTATGCCGCTCTGTACCATCACTCATTCATATATCCTTATGTACATATTCCTTATCCCCTTACACTGTGTATAAGACAGTCATTTTGGAATTGTTAGTTAGATTACTCGTTGGTTATTACTGCATTGTCGGAACTAGAAGCACAAGCATTTCACTACACTCGCATTAACATCTGCTAACCATGTGTATGTAACAAATAAAATTTGATTTAGATTTTTGATTTGATATAATATTAGTATATTTATTTAATACAGTCTAGATTTTAAAAAACAGTGAAATTATGATAATATTCTGATCATGATAATGAAAAATGTAAAAAAACTAAAACATGTTTGCCCCTCCCCTTTTTAAAAAATGTGTCTCATCTCATTTGCATAACTTTACAGATATTTCTGACTGATGAACACTGACATGCTGGTGGGTGTGGTAAATAAAACCCAGCCTTGAAACCAAACGTAGGATGACAATAATTTGTCATATCATAGGAATAGACGATTCACATGGATTTGAACGGAAGGGTCAGATTGAATTTGTCACTGCTAGTCCATATATGTCACACTGCCTAAAAAAAAAAAAAGACCTATTGACATAAATCGTGGTGCAACGTAATGGGTAAGTTCTGGCCATTATCTTTCTGCTCCAAAAAAAAAGTGGATTTCTACTGGTGCAGGCATTTTAAGGATTAGCTCACGAAAGCTTGAACATTGGAGATGTTGTCTCCAACAGCATTGTTCCCCTCCTGACCTCCAGAAGGTCTGAAAATAAAGAAAAACCCCTTGGAGATGTTGTCTCCAACAGCAATGTTCCCCTCCTGACCTCCAGAAGGTCTGAAAATAAAGAAAAACCCCTTGAATGAGCAGGTGTTCTAAAACATTAACAGAGTAGCCCTCCTTGTCTCCCTTAGGACTAAACCAAGTCGTATGAAAACAGGGGAGGACTTCACTTTAGCAGGTAAAAAAATGACACACAATGAATACACGACATGAATAACCAACACTCAGGTACTGTGAGCATATCCAACATTATCCAACTGCAATAACTATGCAAAACCTTTTACATAACTAACACCAAAACTATTTCAAATATTCCTGTGTACATTGACGTTTTACACAGACAAAGTCACGTTCCCTATGATCACTGCATCTAACTGGCGGCCTAATATGCACGAGGTCAGGGTCAAAGGTTCCTTCCCAGACGATGGGTGCCAACCACGGGGTGACTGCCACCACATCAGTACGACTAAAGAAACAAAACAAGATGAAGCCTGACTGTGTTGTTCTGATTATGAGCTCAATGTTTACAGATATACAGATCAAGCTGGACTGTGTTGTTCTGATTATGATCTCAATGTTTACAGATATACAGATCAAGCTGGACTGTGTTGTTCTGATTATGATCTCAATGTTTACAGATATACAGATCAAGCTGGACTGTGTTGTTCTGATTATGATCTCAATGTTTACAGATATACAGATCAAGCTGGACTGTGTTGTTCTGATTATGATCTCAATGTTTACAGATATACAGATCAAGCTGGACTGTGTTGTTCTGATTATGATCTCAATGTTTACAGATATACAGATCAAGCCGGACTGTGTCACGTTCTGACCTTTATTTCCTTTGTTTTGTCGTTATTTAGGATGGTCAGGGTGTGAGTTGGGGTGGGCAGTCTGTGTTTGTTTTTCTATGATTTGGGTATTTCTATGTTTCGGGCCTAGTATGGTTCTCAATCAGAGGCAGGTGTCATTAGTTGTCTCTGATTGAGAATCATACTTAGGTAGCCTGGGTTTCACTGTTTGTTTGTTGGGTGATTGTCTATGTTAGTTGCTTGTGTTCAGCACAGTTCTCATTATAGCTTCACGGTCGTTATTCCTTTATTGGTTTTTGTATTCAGTTGTTCAGTGCTTTTCTTTAATTAAAAACTTCATCATGAACACGCTGTATTCAGTTGTTCAGTGCTTTCTTTAATTAAAAACTTCATCATGAACACGCTGTATTCAGTTGTTCAGTGCTTTCTTTAATTAAAAACTTCATCATGAACACGCTGCCTTTTGTTCTGCTCCTTACGACGATCGTGACACATGTTACCAAGGTAACCCTATTACCAACAGACAGGGAGGTGTGACCTCTGACATGTTACCAAGGTAACCCTATTACCATCAGACAGGAAGGTGTGACCTCTGACATGTTACCAAGGTAACCCCATTACCACCAGACAGGAAGGTGTGACCTCTGACATGTTACCAAGGTAACCCCATTACCACCAGACAGGAAGGTGTGACCTCTGACATGTTACCAAGGTAACCCCATTACCACCAGACAGGAAGGTGTGACCTCTGACATGTTACCAAGGTAACCCCATTACCACCAGACAGGAAGGTGTGACCTCTGACATGTTACCAAGGTAACCCCATTACCACCAGACAGGAAGGTGTGACCTCTGACATGTTACCAAGGTAACCCTATTACCATCAGACAGGGAGGTGTGACCTCTGACATGTTACCAAGGTAACCCCATTACCACCAGACAGGAAGGTGTGACCTCTGACATGTTACCAAGGTAACCCCATTACCACCAGACAGGAAGGTGTGACCTCTGACATGTTACCAAGGTAACCCCATTACCACCAGACAGGGAGTTGTGACCTCTCGCTCCTGACAAAGATCGTGACACAGTGGAGGTGAACCAGGAAGTGTATGTGTTTGTTTATGCAAATACTAATATGCACAGTGGAGGTGAACCAGGAAGTGTTTGTGTTTGTTTATACAAATACTTTGGCTGTGAACTTCCACAAAGTAATAAATGTGTCTGCGTGATTCTGTAACTGTGATTAATCAATAGTTTGATTAGGACGTAACAATGTTGACAAACTATAACTAACAAAGCTAGCATGGTTCATGTAAAATCAAGCAACTTTAATTACACAAGCAAACAGCATGGAGCAAGTTAACCCAGGAAATGGAGAGAGGGATGGAGCTGGTTAACCCAGGAGATGGAGAGAGGGAGAGAGGGATGGTGCTGGTTAACCCAGGAGATGGAGAGAGGGAGAGAGGGAGAGAGGGATGGAGCTGGTTAACCCAGGAGATGGAGAGAGGGAGAGAGGGATGGAGCTGGTTAACCCAGGATAGGGAGAGAGGGATGGAGCTGGTTAACCCAGGAGATGGAGAGAGGGAGAGAGGGATGGAGCTGGTTAACCCAGGAGAGGGAGAGAGGGAGAGAGGGATGGAGCTGGTTAACCCAGGATAGGGAGAGAGGGATGGAGCTGGTTAACCCAGGAGATGGAGAGAGGGAGAGAGGGAGAGAGGGATGGAGCTGGTTAACCCAGGAGATGGAGAGAGGGAGAGAGGGATGGAGCTGGTTAACCCAGGATAGGGAGAGAGGGATGGAGCTGGTTAACCCAGGAGATGGAGAGAGGGAGAGAGGGATGGAGCTGGTTAACCCAGGAGAGGGAGAGAGGGAGAGAGGGATGGAGCTGGTTAACCCAGGAGATGGAGAGAGGGATGGAGCTGGTTAACCCAGGAGATGGAGAGAGGGATGGAGCTGGTTAACCCAGGAGATGGAGAGAGGGATGGAGCTGGTTAACCCAGGAGATGGAGAGAGGGATGGAGCTGGTTAACCCAGGAGATGGAGAGAGGGATGGAGCTGGTTAACCCAGGAGATGGAGAGAGGGAGAGAGGGATGGAGCTGGTTAACCCAGGAGATGGAGAGAGGGAGAGAGGGATGGAGCTGGTTAACCCAGGAGATGGAGAGAGGGAGAGAGGGATGGAGCTGGTTAACCCAGGAGATGGAGAGAGGGATGGAAGCTGGTTAACCCAGGAGATGGAGAGAGGGAGAGAGAGGGATGGAGCTGGTTAACCCAGGAGATGGAGAGAGGGAGAGAGGGATGGAGCTGGTTAACCCAGGAGATGGAGAGAGGGAGAGAGGGATGGAGCTGGTTAACCCAGGAGATGGAGAGAGGGAGAGAGGGATGGAGCTGGTTAACCCAGGAGATGGAGAGAGGGAGAGAGGGATGGAGCTGGTTAACCCAGGAGATGGAGAGAGGGAGAGAGGGATGGAGCTGGTTAACCCAGGAGATGGAGAGAGGGAGAGAGGATGAGGCTGGTTAACCCAGGAGATGGAGAGAGGGAGAGAGGGATGGAGCTGGTTAACCCAGGAGATGGAGAGAGGGGAGAGAGGGATGGAGCTGGTTAACCCAGGAGATGGAGAGAGGGAGAGAGGGATGGAGCTGGTTAACCCAGGAGATGGAGAGAGGGATGGAGCTGGTTAACCCAGGAGATGAGAGAGGGAGAGAGGGATGGAGCTGGTTAACCCAGGAGATGGAGAGAGGGAGAGAGGGATGGAGCTGGTTAACCCAGGAGATGGAGAGAGGGAGAGAGGGATGGAGCTGGTTAACCCAGGAGATGGAGAGAGGGAGAGAGGGATGGAGCTGGTTAACCCAGGAGAGGGAGAGAGGGAGAGAGGGATGGAGCTGGTTAACCCAGGAGATGGAGAGAGGGAGAGAGGGATGGAGCTGGTTAACCCAGGAGATGGAGAGAGGGAGAGAGGGATGGAGCTGGTTAACCCAGGAGATGGAGAGAGGGAGAGAGGGATGGAGCTGGTTAACCCAGGAGGTGGAGAGAGGGAGAGAGGGATGGAGCTGGTTAACCCAGGAGATGGAGAGAGGGAGAGAGGGATGGAGCTGGTTAACCCAGGAGATGGAGAGAGGGATGGAGCTGGTTAACCCAGGAGATGGAGAGAGGGATGGAGCTGGTTAACCCAGGAGATGGAGAGAGGGAGAGAGGGATGGAGCTGGTTAACCCAGGAGATGGAGAGAGGGAGAGAGGGATGGAGCTGGTTAACCCAGGAGATGGAGAGAGGGATGGAGCTGGTTAACCCAGGAGATGGAGAGAGAGAGAGAGGGATGGAGCTGGTTAACCCAGGAGATGGAGAGAGGGAGAGAGGGATGGAGCTGGTTAACCCAGGAGATGGAGAGAGGAGAGAGGGATGGAGCTGGTTAACCCAGGAGATGGAGAGAGGATGGAGCTGGTTAACCCAGGAGATGGAGAGAGAGGGATGGAGCTGGTTAACCCAGGAGATGGAGAGAGGGAGAGAGGGATGGAGCTGGTTAACCCAGGAGATGGAGAGAGGGAGAGAGGGATGGAGCTGGTTAACCCAGGAGATGGAGAGAGGAGAGGGATGGAGCTGGTTAACCCAGGAGATGGAGAGAGGGAGAGAGGGATGGAGCTGGTTAACCCAGGAGATGGAGAGAGGGAGAGAGGGATGGAGCTGGTTAACCCAGGAGATGGAGAGAGGGAGAGAGGGATGGAGCTGGTTAACCCAGGAGATGGAGAGAGGGAGAGAGGGATGGAGCTGGTTAACCCAGGAGATGGAGAGAGGGAGAGAGGGATGGAGCTGGTTAACCCAGGAGATGGAGAGAGGGATGGAGCTGGTTAACCCAGGAGATGGAGAGAGGGAGAGAGGGATGGAGCTGGTTAACCCAGGAGATGGAGAGAGGGAGAGAGGGATGGAGCTGGTTAACCCAGGAGATGGAGAGAGGGAGAGAGGGATGGAGCTGGTTAACCCAGGAGATGGAGAGAGGGAGAGAGGGATGGAGCTGGTTAACCCAGGAGATGGAGAGAGGGAGAGAGGGATGGAGCTGGTTAACCCAGGAGATGGAGAGAGGGAGAGAGGGATGGAGCTGGTTAACCCAGGAGATGGAGAGAGGGAGAGAGGGATGGAGCTGGTTAACCCAGGAGATGGAGAGAGGGAGAGAGGGATGGAGCTGGTTAACCCAGGAGATGGAGAGAGGGAGAGAGGGATGGAGTTGGTTAACCCAGGAGATGGAGAGAGGGAGAGAGGGATGGAGCTGGTTAATTCAGGAGATGGAGAGAGGGAGAGAGTAATGGAGCTGGTTAACCCAGGAGATGGAGAGAGGGAGAGAGGGATGGAGCTGGTTAACCCAGGAGATGGAGAGAGGGAGAGAGGGATGGAGCTGGTTAACCCAGGAGATGGAGAGAGGGAGAGAGGGATGGAGCTGGTTAACCCAGGAGATGGAGAGAGGGAGAGAGGGATGGAGCTGGTTAACCCAGGAGATGGAGAGAGGATGGAGCTGGTTAACCCAGGAGATGGAGAGAGGGAGAGAGGGATGGAGCTGGTTAACCCAGGAGATGGAGAGAGGGAGAGAGGGATGGAGCTGGTTAACCCAGGAGATGGAGAGAGGGAGAGAGGGATGGAGCTGGTTAACCCAGGAGATGGAGAGAGGGAGAGAGGGATGGAGCTGGTTAACCCAGGAGAGGGAGAGAGGGAGAGAGGGATGGAGCTGGTTAACCCAGGAGATGGAGAGAGGGAGAGAGGGATGGAGCTGGTTAACCCAGGAGATGGAGAGAGGGAGAGAGGGATGGAGCTGGTTAACCCAGGAGATGGAGAGAGGGAGAGAGGGATGGAGCTGGTTAACCCAGGAGATGGAGAGAGGGAGAGAGGGATGGAGCTGGTTAACCCAGGAGATGGAGAGAGGGAGAGAGGGATGGAGCTGGTTAACCCAGGAGATGGAGAGAGGGATGGAGCTGGTTAACCCAGGAGATGGAGAGAGGGAGAGAGGGATGGAGCTGGTTAACCCAGGAGATGGAGAGAGGGAGAGAGGGATGGAGCTGGTTAACCCAGGAGATGGAGAGAGGGATGGAGCTGGTTAACCCAGGAGATGGAGAGAGGGAGAGAGGGATGGAGCTGGTTAACCCAGGAGATGGAGAGAGGGAGAGAGGGATGGAGCTGGTTAACCCAGGAGATGGAGAGAGGGAGAGAGGGATGGAGCTGGTTAACCCAGGAGATGGAGAGAGGGATGGAGCTGGTTAACCCAGGAGATGGAGAGAGGGAGAGAGGGATGGAGCTGGTTAACCCAGGAGATGGAGAGAGGGAGAGAGGGATGGAGCTGGTTAACCCAGGAGATGGAGAGAGGGAGAGAGGGATGGAGCTGGTTAACCCAGGAGATGGAGAGAGGGGAGGGAGAGAGGGATGGAGCTGGTTAACCCAGGAGATGGAGAGAGGGAGAGAGGGATGGAGCTGGTTAACCCAGGAGATGGAGAGAGGGAGAGAGGGATGGAGCTGGTTAACCCAGGAGATGGAGAGAGGGATGGAGCTGGTGGTTAACCCAGGAGATGGAGAGAGGGAGAGAGGGATGGAGCTGGTTAACCCAGGAGATGGAGAGAGGGAGAGAGGGATGGAGCTGGTTAACCCAGGAGATGGAGAGAGAGGGAGGAGAGGGATGGAGCTGGTTAACCCAGGAGATGGAGAGAGGAGAGAGAGGGATGGAGCTGGTTAACCCAGGAGAGGGAGAGAGGGAGAGAGGGATGGAGCTGGTTAACCCAGGAGATGGAGAGAGGGAGAGAGGGATGGAGCTGGTTAACCCAGGAGATGGAGAGAGGGAGAGAGAGGGATGGAGCTGGTTAACCCAGGAGATGGAGAGAGGGAGAGAGGGATGGAGCTGGTTAACCCAGGAGATGGAGAGAGGGAGAGAGGGATGGAGCTGGTTAACCCAGGAGATGGAGAGAGGGAGAGAGGGATGGAGCTGGTTAACCCAGGAGATGGAGAGAGGGATGGAGCTGGTTAACCAGGAGATGGAGAGAGGGAGAGAGGGATGGAGCTGGTTAACCCAGGAGATGGAGAGAGGGAGAGAGGGATGGAGCTGGTTAACCCAGGAGATGGAGAGAGGGATGGAGCTGGTTAACCCAGGAGATGGAGAGAGGGAGAGAGGGATGGAGCTGGTTAACCCAGGAGATGGAGAGAGGGAGAGAGGGATGGAGCTGGTTAACCCAGGAGATGGAGAGAGGGAGAGAGGGATGGAGCTGGTTAACCCAGGAGATGGAGAGAGGGAGAGAGGGATGGAGCTGGTTAACCCAGGAGATGGAGAGAGGGAGAGAGGGATGGAGCTGGTTAACCCAGGAGATGGAGAGAGGGAGAGAGGGATGGAGCTGGTTAACCCAGGAGATGGAGAGAGGGAGAGAGGGATGGAGTTGGTTAACCCAGGAGATGGAGAGAGGGAGAGAGGGATGGAGCTGGTTAATTCAGGAGATGGAGAGAGGGAGAGAGTAATGGAGCTGGTTAACCCAGGAGATGGAGAGAGGGAGAGAGGGATGGAGCTGGTTAACCCAGGAGATGGAGAGAGGGAGAGAGGGATGGAGCTGGTTAACCCAGGAGATGGAGAGAGGGAGAGAGGGATGGAGCTGGTTAACCCAGGAGATGGAGAGAGGGAGAGAGGGATGGAGCTGGTTAACCCAGGAGATGGAGAGAGGGATGGAGCTGGTTAACCCAGGAGATGGAGAGAGGGAGAGAGGGATGGAGCTGGTTAACCCAGGAGATGGAGAGAGGGAGAGAGGGATGGAGCTGGTTAACCCAGGAGATGGAGAGAGGGAGAGAGGGATGGAGCTGGTTAACCCAGGAGATGGAGAGAGGGAGAGAGGGATGGAGCTGGTTAACCCAGGAGAGGGAGAGAGGGAGAGAGGGATGGAGCTGGTTAACCCAGGAGATGGAGAGAGGGAGAGAGGGATGGAGCTGGTTAACCCAGGAGATGGAGAGAGGGAGAGAGGGATGGAGCTGGTTAACCCAGGAGATGGAGAGAGGGAGAGAGGGATGGAGCTGGTTAACCCAGGAGATGGAGAGAGGGAGAGAGGGATGGAGCTGGTTAACCCAGGAGATGGAGAGAGGGAGAGAGGGATGGAGCTGGTTAACCCAGGAGATGGAGAGAGGGAGAGAGGGATGGAGCTGGTTAACCCAGGAGATGGAGAGAGGGAGAGAGGGATGGAGCTGGTTAACCCAGGAGATGGAGAGAGGGAGAGAGGGAGAGAGCTGGTTAACCCAGGAGATGGAGAGAGGGAGAGAGGGATGGAGCTGGTTAACCCAGGAGATGGAGAGAGGGAGAGAGGGAGAGAGCTGGTTAACCCAGGAGATGGAGAGAGGGAGAGAGGGAGAGAGCTGGTTAACCCAGGAGATGGAGAGAGGGAGAGAGGGATGGAGCTGGTTAACCCAGGAGATGGAGAGAGGGATGGAGCTGGTTAACCCAGGAGATGGAGAGAGGGAGAGAGGGATGGAGCTGGTTAACCCAGGAGATGGAGAGAGGGAGAGAGGGATGGAGCAAAATGGCTTTGTACCTGTTCAGACAACACCCTCCAGGGGGCAGTGTGCACCCTTTCAGTTAGTTTACCAACTCATAGAAGTAAAAGAAGAACAAAATGGAGAAGTCCTCAATGGCACTGCCTGTGATCTCACAGACACCTTAATGGGGCCAGTAAAATGATGCAATGTCTGTCCCTGTAAGAGCACATGAGACTGGGTTAAGGGTGATATGGCCAGGTAGAGAAACCTGTATTTTGTCTGTCCCTGTAAGAGCACATGAGACTGGGTTAAGGGTGATATGGCCAGGTAGAGAAACCTGTATTTTGTCTGTCCCTGTAAGAGCACATGAGACTGGGTTAAGGGTGATATGGCCAGGTAGAGAAACCTGTATTTTGTCTGTCCCTGTAAGAGCACATGAGACTGGGTTAAGGGTGATATGGCCAGGTAGAGAAACCTGTATTTTGTCTGTCCCTGTAAGAGCACATGAGACTGGGTTAAGGGTGATATGGCCAGGTAGAGAAACCTGTATTTTGTCTGTCCCTGTAAGAGCACATGAGACTGGGTTAAGGGTGATATGGCCAGGTAGAGAAACCTGTATTTTGCAAACAAAAGTCAATGTACATTTGATATCTGACTTTTTAACTGACAACAAATCACTTTTACTTGGTCCTAAGTTCTCGGTTGACTTACTGTTGAAAGAGTTATTTACTATTATACTTGTGACCAATCAATGGGAGAGTCTGATAGATGACTACATTGTAATGTAAATGTAGTGCTCTGTGTATTATGTATGTTATGGATTTGTTGTGTTATTTCCTGTTTGCTTCCCGAGAAGAATAGCTAATTAGGAATCCTAATTCATGCTAAATATGAGGCCTTTTTTGACCTTATTTGGTCATATTTGACCTTATTTGGTCATATTTGACCTTATTTGGTCATATTTGACCTTATTTGACTTTACTTTCTTATTTGGATGGATACTACATGTACAACTGGTTAGGGTTGGTTGGTAAAGGACTGTATTTTCAGGTTACTTCTGGTTTGGGTGTGGGTTACCGTGGTGATGTGTGTCCATATGGAGGTACAGTTCAAAGGGCTGAGGCTCCTCCCCCTCATTTGCGTAGGCTCGCTGAAGAGATCCAAAGGTTTCATTGGAGAGATCTTCGTTTGATTGGAAATTGCTTCTAGTGTAGGATGGACTAAATATTTGCTGACACTATTAGAGGAATAATGTATCATTTCAGTGCAAATGCAAAGCAGTTTGTTCTCCTTCTCATTGTTGGAATTGTTTTGCTTCTGGGGTATGTATGTTTCTATATTTTATGTAATTACTATGCGTGTACTATGTGTGTAAGTAAATTGTGTTATTTTGGAATAACTAAATCTGTACTAAATAAATTGAAGTTGAATTAAAGTGATGTAACAGTACTGTTTCCTGTTCAACTAAGTGTACTGAGTAAAGTGACCCACCTAAACGTGTTTAATACCCACCTTATCTACCCACCTAAACGTGTTAAATACCCACCTTATCTACCCACCTTAAACTGTTAAATACCCACCTTATCTACACACCTAAACGTGTTAAATACCCACCTTATCTACCCACCTAAACGTGTTAAATACCCACCTTATCTACCCACCTAAACGTGTTAAATACCCACCTTATCTACCCACCTTAAACTGTTAAATACCCACCTTATCTACCCACCTAAACGTGTTAAATACCCACCTTATCTACCCACCTAAACGTGTTAAATACCTACCTTATCTACCCACCTTAAACTGTACTTGTCAGATAGTATTCGAGTGTTCTCTATACACATTCGGTGTACTTGTAGCGTCACCGAAAGATAATTGCAAATAGTAATGTCACTAGCATATCCCATGTACACTAAAGATGCACTTTTTTAGCTTTGGTGCACATTTTTACATTTGACATGTCACTCATTTAGCAGACGCTCTTATCTAGATTGACTTACAGTTATTGCATTCATCTACAGATAGCTAGGTGGGACAACCACATATCTCAGTCATAGTCAGTACATTCATCTTCAGATAGCAAGGTGGGACAACCACATATCACAGTCATAGTCAATACATTCATCTCCAGATAGCTAGGTGGGACAACCACATATCTCAGTCATAGTCAGTACATTCATCTACAGATAGCTAGGTGGGACAACCACATATTACAGTCATAGTCAGTACATTCATCTTCAGATAGCTAGGTGGGACAACCACATATCTCAGTCATAGTCAGTACATTCATCTCCAGATAGCTAGGTGGGACAACCACATATCTCAGTCATAGTCAGTACATTCATCTTCAGATAGCTAGGTGGGACAACCACATATCTCAGTCATAGTCAGTACATTCATCTTCAGATAGCTAGGTGGGACAACCACATATCTCAGTCATAGTAAGTACATTTTTCCTCAATAACATAGCTGTTAGTAGAGTCAGAGCTAGAATGGGGGATGGGGGGGGGGGGGGTCCAGGTGAGGAGAAGGATTATTTAAGATGCTGTTTGAAGACGTAGGGTTTCAGATGTTTTCAGAAGATGGGCAGGGACTCTGCTGTCCCTGTTTTAGGGTGAAGCTGGTTCCACCATTGGGGTGACAGGTCAGAGGAGAGTTTGGACTGGGCTGAGCGGAAGCTCAGGGGTGGGAGTGCCAAGAGACCTGAGGTGGCATAATGGAGTGCTTGGGTTGGGGTGTAGGGTAGCCTGAAGGTAGGGATGGGCATTTCCTCCTGCTGTTCCATAGGTAAACACCATGGTCTTGTAGTGGTAGGGAGGGGCAGGTCCTCCTGCTGTTCCGTAGGTAAACACCATGGTCTGGTAGTGGTAGGGAGGGGCAGGTCCTCCTGCTGTTCTGTAGGTAAACACCATGGTCTGGTAGTGGTAGGGGGGGGGGGCAGGTCCTCCTGCTGTTCCATAGGTAAACACCATGGTCTGGTAGTGGTAGGGAGGGGCAGGTCCTCCTGCTGTTCCGTAGGTAAACACCATGGTCTGGTAGTGGTAGGGAGGGGCAGGTCCTCCTGCTGTTCCATAGGTAAACACCATGGTCTTGTAGTGGTAGGGAGGGGCAGGTCCTCCTGCTGTTCTGTAGGTAAACACCATGGTCTGGTAGTGGTAGGGAGGGGCAGGCCCTCCTGCTGTTCTGTAGGTAAACACCATGGTCTGGTAGTGGTAGGGAGGGGCAGGTCCTCCTGCTGTTCCGTAGGTAAACACCATGATGATCTTCATGTCTGAAAGTGCTGACTCACAAAGCTAGTTAGATCCAAAATATGCTGTCAAGTACATGGCAACTTTTCTGATGTTTGGATATTTCTCCTCCACGATAAGGTTCCGAAAGTGTTGATGCCCTCGATTTGATTTGGAAGTCGCTTTGCAGTGTAAAGTTTTCACTCTCGATGGCTGATGTTTCCTAATGAAACAATTATGACATTTTTGTTGCAATCCACACCTAACGGAAAGAACACAAATGTTGCCATGGTTCCAGGATCGCAAAGTCTGGAACGCGTCAGTCTGCGATAATGTTATCCAACGCTCTAACCACTAGGCTACGCTGCCACCCCATGATGGAGAGGTCTTTGAGGGTGCGGACCTTCCACCGGGAGGAAGAGCTGCTCCGTCTTGCCGAGGTTGAGCTTGAGGTGGTGGGCCGACATCCAAGTTGAGATCAGATCCTAACGAGCAGTATGGCTGGTGGCATTGTCATGCTGGAGGGTCATGTCTGGATGAGCCTGCAGGAAGGGTACCACATGAGGGAGGAGGATGTCTTCCCTGTAACGCACAGCGGGGAGGTTGCCTGCAAAGACAACAAGCTCAGTCCGATGATGCTGTGACACAGCGCCCCAGACCATGATGGACACTCCACCTCCAAATTGATCCCGCTCCAGAGTACAGACCTCGGTGTAACGTTCATTCCTTCTACGATAAATGTGAATCCGAACATCACCCCTGGTGTGACAAAAACCATGTCTCGTTGATGAAGAGCACTTTTTGCCAGTCCTGTCTTGGCCAGCGACGGTGGGTTAGTGCCCACATGCCTTCAAGCCCTAAGTCCAGCCTCTCTCAAGCTATTGCGGACAGTCTGAGCACTGATGGAGGGATTGTGCGTTCCTGGTGTAACTCGGGCAGTTGTTGTTGCCATCCTGTACCAGGTGTGATGTTTGGATGTACCGATCCTGTGCAGGTGTTGTTACACGTGGTCTGCCACGGCGAGGACGATCAGCTGTCCATCCTGCCTGTAGCGCTGTCTTAGGTGTATCACAGTACGCACATTGCAATTTATTGCCCTGGCTACATCTGTAGTCCTCATGCCTCCTTGCAGCATGTCTAAGGCACGTTCACACAGATGAGCAGGGACCCTGGGCATCTTTCTTTTGGTGGTTTTCAGAGTCAGTAGAACGGCCTCCTTTAGTAGCCTAAGTTTTCATAACTGTGACCTTAATTGCCTAACGTCTGTAAGCTGTTGGTGTCTTAACGACCGTTCCACAAGTGCATGTTCGTTAAATGTTTTTGGTTCCTTGAATAATCAGTGAAACAGTGTTTAAACCCTACAATGAAGATCTGTGAAGTCTTTTGGATTTTTATGAATTATCTTTGAAAGACAGTGTCCTGAAAAAGGGACATTTCTTTTTTTTTGCTGAGTTTATATTGGTATTACTACATCCTATGGATGTGGATACTGCTTTAAATCAAATTTCTGCAGCATTAGTATAAATGGGATCAGTACATGTTAATGATTTAATTCCTGTGCTGTTTGTAACTACCCTGGTAGGTTGACTGATTACCTGAACCAGGTTGCAGGCACTGATTTAACGTTTTAAATGTTTTCTTGAGTGGGCAGCTTTATGAAAGCCAGTCAGTAGTCACCCAGAAATTATACATCTCAGTTGATATCACATACATTATCAAGCATTTCACACATGTTTTCCAGATACTGACTGTTAACACTTGGTCTATAGCAGCTTCCCAACATAATGGGCATTAGGTGAGGCAGATGAACCTGTAGCCATATTACATTATTTAACATGAGATCCTCTCTAATCTTTACAGGAATGTGTTTCTGAATATAATCTGCAACACTGCCCCCATTGGCATTTCTGTCTTTTCTGTAGATGTTATAACCATGTATCATACAATGAGTCCATATGGCAGAGGCAGACACATTCATAACTGGAGTTTAGAGGCCTGCCCCAATCCCGTTATAGACGGAGCCCCATCTGTGCAAAAGCCCACCATTCGATCCCATGGAATCAGTTTGTCATCAATATAGCCACGCAGCACACTGAACATCCCCTGTGCAGTTTCATGCTCGGGAATCGTGAGACAGAACAATATGTCCTCGTGAATAGCATGCCGCGACATGTAGAGAACAATGGACAATGCAGGGGCATCTCGGACCCCACAGCTAACGTCCATTTGGAGAGCGTAAGGTGGGGAGTTTGAGTCGTTCAGTCAGAGTTTCCTCTTGATTGCTAGCTATACCATCAATTCTTAGTTTCACAGTGTTATCTGACAAAGGTATTGATGTTTGTAGTTTCTGTTCCTTTCTACACATTGCTTTTACCATTTCAACTGCGGCTGGTAATATCAAAGTCTCTGCAAAAGTGTATGGTTTCATAGCGCGGGCGGGCTTTCACCGTGGGAATGATTCAAGAGCAACGGTCAAGTGTGGCAATTTGTCACGATCTAAGGTCGGTATTTGAATTTTAACTATTCAATTGTAATACATTTCATTCCGATTCTTAAGGTTAAATTACAATGATTTTGAGAGACAAAGACGACATAATACAAAATAATAATTCAACCAGGGTTTTGGAAAATCTCCCGTTGACCCCATTTTCATATGGGGTTGTGACCCGTGGTTTGGAAACCGCTGGCTTAGATTGTTGACAACATGAAAGCTATATTTTGTCTCCAATGTTTATTGAAAACAAATATACATTAGCACAATGATCACTCTTCCTCTCTCATATACATCGTTACAGTTGTTGGTTAGCTAGCTAGCAAATTGTAGCCATATTAGCATTGACATGAAATCAGTTCAAAAACCTCAAGACATGGTATCCCCACATGGCAGTTTCTTGTCATTGCGACCATCCAGAATCACAACAACAGGCTGACTTCCATTTCTTTCCTTTCTTTCCATAGAACAACATAATTAGAGTGGTGTTAGAGTGGTGTTAGAGTGGTGTTAGATGTGTGAGTCTATCATCAAGTTCGACTAAGACTGGTGTTGGATAGAGAGTGTATCATTAAACTTCCCCTTAACCTGGACATCCACCTCATGACCGGACATTCTGTGGTGGTTTGGACGTTCTACAGACCATGTCAACACCTAGGCTTTCCTATTACGTCCATGATTCTTCTAATATCTACAACCCCACCCCTATTTTTCAGCTTCACCTTTAAAACTTGAAATCCTTAATTGTTGAAACTGCCAACAAAGAAGTTACTGCAAACAACAAACCAAGTCAGGGTCCCCCCCCACCCCCCCACGGACATCATTGAACGCAGGATAGAACACGAGAATATGTACTGATAACGATATGTACGCTGAGCAAAACAATAACAAAAGGTGCTGTTTCCCCAAAAGTGATTTTAAATGAAACACATTGTCTCTCTGAGGCCACATGCCCATGCAATAATAACACATCATTGTTGTCGTAATAGCTAACGATTAAACCCTTTTAAAAATAAAATTTATTCACACCTTTTTTTTAAATCATTGCATTATTCAAGTGTGCAATCTGGTCCTCTATAGTTTGAATATCTTGCTTCCATTTCTATACTACTATATACACTATACACTATGGTTTGGACTTCAGGTTAATAGATGCACACATGCATGTAGCATGCATGAGGCTTTGCCCACACCACATCCAAGGTAATGTAAGGATAATGTAAGGATAATGTAAACTTGTGCAGCTCATAATTTGTAACTCGACTCAACTAAGCTGGATCCCCATTTTCAGTAGCTCATTGCATTATTGCGTTGCGTTGAAGCCTAATTGTGTAGCGTATAAATTAGGCTTCAAAGACAAGCTGCAAATCGGATGTAGAAGAAAAGCAGCGTGAGCAGCACATTTTGGGTAATAAGGCCTTTAAATGTTTTCATGACAGACTTGAATTGATTTTCTCCTCTCTTCCGAAAGGTATGTTCACTACAGCTTCTTCAATGAAAGGCTCAATGGGTAAGATCACGTTTCTGTTAATTTATTACACCCTAATGATGCTATAATGTGATATGGATTTTCTGATTGATTCATATTCACAGGGTTTGGTTTGACTCTTCCAACAAAGATATCCCAGTTGATGAGGACCAGAGGAACACCAGGTTAGTTGATATGAACGGAGAAATCCTCCCAACAAGTCATGATACTTCTAAACGCTCTTTCCTATTTCCTTAATGTTACCCGCTAGATCATTAACAGAGATAATTTACATAACAGAGATGTACTGTACACAGTTACTAGTGGTGGGCACCAATAAGGATATGAACAAGTCATATTGTGATATTGGTTCATTGCTGTTACCCTACACTATTATGAAAAAGAGCAAACATGACTGTTCCCGGAGGCACAAAACCCTGGAGGCACAAAACCCTGGAGGCACAAAACCCTGGAGGCACAAAACCCTGGAGGCACAAAACCCTGGAGGCACAAAACCCTGGAGGCACAAAACCCTGGAGGCACAAAACCCTGGAGGCACAAAACCCTGGAGGCACAAAACCCTGGAGGCACAAAACCCTGGAGGCACAAAACCCTGGAGGCACAAAACCCTGGAGGAACAAAACCCTGGAGGCACAAAACCCTGGAGGCACAAACCCCTGGAGGCACAAAACCCTGGAGGCACAAAACCCTGGAGGCACAAAACCCTGGAGGCACAAAACCCTGGAGGCACAAAACCCTGGAGGCACAAAACCCTGGAGGCACAAAACCCTGGAGGCACAAAACCCTCTCAAAGGCCTTCAACGTAGCAAACTTAACGGATGGCATGCGAAGGGTCTGTGGGGCATTTTCTCTCAGATTGTAGTTGAATCAGGGTTATTTGTTACAATGTATTTTTTCCATTTGGTTGTTTTCTCATTGTAAAAAAATTGTCAAACAAACTACAATACTTGAACAAAACCATGTGTGTATCGGAAGTCACACCGCTTGCTCAGTGAGTACCAGTTCCTCCTAATTCGGCTTACACCAATACTGCAGCCAATTGGACGTAAGATTCTCTAAAATGCCGTTTGAGGCGGCTTACGGTAGAGAAATTAACATTACATTTTCTGGCATCAGCTCTGGTTGACATTCCTGCAGTCAGCATGTCTATGGCCTTTTATTGTCCCCAGCAGAAGGTGCACCTGTGTAATGATCACATTGTTTAATCAGCTTCTTGATATGCAACACCTATCAGGTGAATGGAATATCCTTGGCAAACGAGAAATGATCACCAACAGGGATGTAAAGACATTTGAAAGAAATAAGCTTTTTCATGGATCATTTCCTGTATTTTTTTTCATCTCGTGAAACACGGAACCAACACTTTACATGTTGCGTTTACACACTGAGTGTACAAAACATTAAGGACACCATGTCTTTCCATGACATAAACTGACAGGGGAATCCAGGTGAAAGTTCAGATCCCTTATTGATGTCACTTGCTACATCCACTTCAATCAGTGTAGATGATACTATCGAGCATTTCACACACATTGTCTAAGTACTGACTGTTAGCACTTGGTGACCTATAGAGATGAGGCAGGTAAACCTGCAAATCAATAACACTGGAAATGAGATCTTCTCTAAACATTACAGGGAAATGGCTCTAAATATATAAAGCAACACCTCCCCCATAAGCATTCCTGTCTCTTCTGTAGATATTATATCCCTGTATTGCTACTGCGGTATCATTAAAGTAATTATCTACGTGAATCTCACAAATGGCTAATATAAAGAATGTTATCTGATGTTAGCAAGTTACTGATTTACGGAATCTTATTTCTAAGGCTACATATACAGTGTATTCAGGAAGTATTAAGGCCCCTTGACCTTTGACACATTTTATTTAATTACAGCCTCATTCTAAAATGGATTACATTGCCCTCCCCCCCTACACACGATACCCCATAATGACAAAGCAAAAAAAACAGATTTTTGGAAATTTGGAAAAAGTTAGGCTGCCAGAAAATTCACAATTGGCCTAGGCAGGGTAGCCTAGTGGTTAGAGTGTTAGAGTGTTGGACTAGTAACCGAAAGGTTGCAAGTTAAAATCCCCGAGCTGACAAGGTACAAATCTGTCATTCTGCCCCTGAACAGGCAGTTAACCCACTGTTCCTAGGCCGTCATTGAAACTAAGAATTTCTTCTTATCTGACTTGCCTAGTCAAATAAAGGTCATTTAAAAAAATGGGCAATCAGCATGCAGTTGTCTGGACTTCACAAAGCCATGGAAGTGAACAGACAATGAAACATTGACACAGTTGCAACTCAATGGATTGGCTGTATTGTCGAAAACATCAGACTCCTTGGAAAAACAAATGAACCTTCTGCACGTATGTGGCATTCTCTACTTTATAATATTGTTCTCCCTCTGCTACCGCTTCCCCCTCATGTGTGTGTGTGTGTGAAGTTGGGAGAGTTAGCTGAGTGTTCAGGGTTAATTTAATTTGATAATTTTTAGATACAATGTTATTACTATTGTAATGATCAAAAAGGCTGCTTTTCTACTTGGGAATGAGCTAAAAAACTTGGAAGGAAAACATTTGGCTTCAAATTTGTTTTTTTGCTGACATCTATAGAGTTTCCATATTGATGCCGATCACTAACAATCAAATCAAATGTTATTGGTCACATACACGTATTTATCAGATGTTATTGATTCGTGTAGCGAAATGCTTGTGTTCCTAGCTCAACAGTGCAGTACTACCTAACAATTCACAACAATACACACATCAAAAAGTACAATTATGGAATTAAGAAATATATAAATATATGGGTATTATGATGAGCATTGTCAGAGTGGCATTGACTAAAATACAGTAGAATAGAATACAGTATATACATATGAGATGAGTAAAGCAGTATGTAAACATTATTTAAGTGACTAGTTAGTAAATACAGTAGAATAGAATACAGTAGATACATATGAGATGAGTAAAGCAGTATGTAAACATTATTTAAGTGACTAGTTAGTAAATACAGTAGAATAGAATACAGTATATACATATGAGATGAGTAAAGCAGTATGTAAACATTATTTAAGTGACTAGTTAGTAAATACAGTAGAATAGAATACAGTATATACATATGAGATGAGTAAAGCAGTATGTAAACATTATTTAAGTGACTAGTTAGTAAATACAGTAGAATAGAATACAGTATATACATATGAGATGAGTAAAGCAGTATGTAAACATTATTTAAGTGACTAGTTAGTAAATACAGTAGAATAGAATACAGTAGATACATATGATTATGATCTCAATGTTTACAGATATACAGATCAAGCCGGACTGTGTTGTTCTGATTATGATCTCAATGTTTACAGATATACAGATCAAGCCGGACTGTGTTGTTCTGATTATGATCTCAATGTTTACAGATATACAGATCAAGCTGGACTGTGTTGTTCTGATTATGATCTCAATGTTTACAGATATACAGATCAAGCCGGACTGTGTTGTTCTGATTATGATCTCAATGTTTACAGATATACAGATCAAGCCTGACTGTGTTGTTCTGATTATGATCTCAATGTTTACAGATATACAGATCAAGCCGGACTGTGTTGTTCTGATTATGATCTCAATGTTTACAGATATACAGATCAAGCCGGACTGTGTTGTTCTGATTATGATCTCAATGTTTACAGATATACAGATCAAGCTGGACTGTGTTGTTCTGATTATGATCTCAATGTTTACAGATATACAGATCAAGCTGGACTGTGTTGTTCTGATTATGATCTCAATGTTTACAGATATACAGATCAAGCTGGACTGTGTTGTTCTGATTATGATCTCAATGTTTACAGATATACAGATCAAGCTGGACTGTGTTGTTCTGATTATGATCTCAATGTTTACAGATATACAGATCAAGCTGGACTGTGTTGTTCTGATTATGATCTCAATGTTTACAGATATACAGATCAAGCTGGACTGTGTTGTTCTGATTATGATCTCAATGTTTACAGATATACAGATCAAGCCGGACTGTGTCACGTTCTGACCTTTATTTCCTTTGTTTTGTCGTTATTTAGGATGGTCAGGGTGTGAGTTGGGGTGGGCAGTCTGTGTTTGTTTTTCTATGATTTGGGTATTTCTATGTTTCGGGCCTAGTATGGTTCTCAATCAGAGGCAGGTGTCATTAGTTGTCTCTGATTGAGAATCATACTTAGGTAGCCTGGGTTTCACTGTTTGTTTGTTGGGTGATTGTCTATGTTAGTTGCTTGTGTTCAGCACAGTTCTCATTATAGCTTCACGGTCGTTATTCCTTTATTGGTTTTTGTATTCAGTTGTTCAGTGCTTTCTTTAATTAAAAACTTCATCATGAACACGCTGTATTCAGTTGTTCAGTGATTTTCTTTAATTAAAAACTTCATCATGAACACGCTGTATTCAGTTGTTCAGTGATTTTCTTTAATTAAAAACTTCATCATGAACACGCTGTATTCAGTTGTTCAGTGCTTTCTTTAATTAAAAACTTCATCATGAACACGCTGTATTCAGTTGTTCAGTGCTTTTCTTTAATTAAAAACTTCATCATGAACACGCTGTATTCAGTTGTTCAGTGCTTTCTTTAATTAAAAACTTCATCATGAACACGCTGCCTTTTGTTCTGCTCCTTACGACGATCGTGACACATGTTACCAAGGTAACCCTATTACCAACAGACAGGGAGGTGTGACCTCTGACATGTTACCAAGGTAACCCTATTACCATCAGACAGGAAGGTGTGACCTCTGACATGTTACCAAGGTAACCCCATTACCACCAGACAGGAAGGTGTGACCTCTGACATGTTACCAAGGTAACCCCATTACCACCAGACAGGAATGTGTGACCTCTGACATGTTACCAAGGTAACCCCATTACCACCAGACAGGAAGGTGTGACCTCTGACATGTTACCAAGGTAACCCTATTACCATCAGACAGGGAGGTGTGACCTCTGACATGTTACCAAGGTAACCCCATTACCACCAGACAGGAAGGTGTGACCTCTGACATGTTACCAAGGTAACCCCATTACCACCAGACAGGAAGGTGTGACCTCTGACATGTTACCAAGGTAACCCCATTACCACCAGACAGGAAGGTGTGACCTCTGACATGTTACCAAGGTAACCCCATTACCACCAGACAGGGAGTTGTGACCTCTCGCTCCTGACGAAGATCGTGACACAGTGGAGGTGAACCAGGAAGTGTATGTGTTTGTTTATGCAAATACTAATATGCACAGTGGAGGTGAACCAGGAAGTGTTTGTGTTTGTTTATACAAATACTTTGGCTGTGAACTTCCACAAAGTAATAAATGTGTCTGCGTGATTCTGTAACTGTGATTAATCAATAGTTTGATTAGGACGTAACAATGTTGACAAACTATAACTAACAAAGCTAGCATGGTTCATGTAAAATCAAGCAACTTTAATTACACAAGCAAACAGCATGGAGCAAGTTAACCCAGGAAATGGAGAGAGGGATGGAGCTGGTTAACCCAGGAGATGGAGAGAGGGAGAGAGGGATGGAGCTGGTTAACCCAGGAGATGGAGAGAGGGAGAGAGGGAGAGAGGGATGGAGCTGGTTAACCCAGGAGATGGAGAGAGGGAGAGAGGGATGGAGCTGGTTAACCCAGGATAGGGAGAGAGGGATGGAGCTGGTTAACCCAGGAGATGGAGAGAGGGAGAGAGGGATGGAGCTGGTTAACCCAGGAGAGGGAGAGAGGGAGAGAGGGATGGAGCTGGTTAACCCAGGAGAGGGAGAGAGGGAGAGAGGGATGGAGCTGGTTAACCCAGGAGATGGAGAGAGGGATGGAGCTGGTTAACCCAGGAGATGGAGAGAGGGATGGAGCTGGTTAACCCAGGAGATGGAGAGAGGGATGGAGCTGGTTAACCCAGGAGATGGAGAGAGGGAGAGAGGGATGGAGCTGGTTAACCCAGGAGATGGAGAGAGGGAGAGAGGGATGGAGCTGGTTAACCCAGGAGATGGAGAGAGGGAGAGAGGGATGGAGCTGGTTAACCCAGGAGATGGAGAGAGGGAGAGAGGGATGGAGCTGGTTAACCCAGGAGATGGAGAGAGGGAGAGAGGGATGGAGCTGGTTAACCCAGGAGATGGAGAGAGGGAGAGAGGGATGGAGCTGGTTAACCCAGGAGATGGAGAGAGGGAGAGAGGGATGGAGCTGGTTAACCCAGGAGATGGAGAGAGGGAGAGAGGGATGGAGCTGGTTAACCCAGGAGATGGAGAGAGGGATGGAGCTGGTTAACCCAGGAGATGGAGAGAGGGAGAGAGGGATGGAGCTGGTTAACCCAGGAGATGGAGAGAGGGAGAGAGGGATGGAGCTGGTTAACCCAGGAGATGGAGAGAGGGAGAGAGGGATGGAGCTGGTTAGCCCAGGAGATGGAGAGAGGGAGAGAGGGATGGAGCTGGTTAACCCAGGAGATGGAGAGAGGGAGAGAGGGATGGAGCTGGTTAACCCAGGAGATGGAGAGAGGGAGAGAGGGATGGAGCTGGTTAACCCAGGAGATGGAGAGAGGGAGAGAGGGATGGAGCTGGTTAACCCAGGAGATGGAGAGAGGGATGGAGCTGGTTAACCCAGGAGATGGAGAGAGGGAGAGAGGGATGGAGCTGGTTAACCCAGGAGATGGAGAGAGGGAGAGAGGGATGGAGCTGGTTAACCCAGGAGATGGACAGAGGGAGAGAGGGATGGAGCTGGTTAACCCAGGAGATGGAGAGAGGGAGAGAGGGATGGAGCTGGTTAACCCAGGAGATGGAGAGAGGGAGAGAGGGATGGAGCTGGTTAACCCAGGAGATGGAGAGAGGGATGGAGCTGGTTAACCCAGGAGATGGAGAGAGGGAGAGAGGGATGGAGCTGGTTAACCCAGGAGATGGAGAGAGGGAGAGAGGGATGGAGCTGGTTAACCCAGGAGATGGAGAGAGGGAGAGAGGGATGGAGCTGGTTAACCCAGGAGATGGAGAGAGGGAGAGAGGGATGGAGCTGGTTAACCCAGGAGATGGAGAGAGGGAGAGAGGGATGGAGCTGGTTAACCCAGGAGATGGAGAGAGGGAGAGAGGGATGGAGTTGGTTAACCCAGGAGATGGAGAGAGGGAGAGAGGGATGGAGCTGGTTAACCCAGGAGATGGAGAGAGGGAGAGAGGGATGGAGCTGGTTAACCCAGGAGATGGAGAGAGGGAGAGAGGGATGGAGCTGGTTAACCCAGGAGATGGAGAGAGGGAGAGAGGGATGGAGCTGGTTAACCCAGGAGATGGAGAGAGGGAGAGAGCTGGTTAACCCAGGAGATGGAGAGAGGGAGAGAGGGATGGAGCTGGTTAACCCAGGAGATGGAGAGATGGAGAGAGGGATGGAGCTGGTTAACCCAGGAGATGGAGAGAGGGAGAGAGGGAGAGAGCTGGTTAACCCAGGAGATGGAGAGAGGGATGGAGCTGGTTAACCCAGGAGATGGAGAGAGGGAGAGAGGGATGGAGCTGGTTAACCCAGGAGATGGAGAGAGGGAGAGAGGGATGGAGCTGGTTAACCCAGGAGATGGAGAGAGGGAGAGAGGGATGGAGCTGGTTAACCCAGGAGATGGAGAGAGGGAGAGAGGGATGGAGCTGGTTAACCCAGGAGATGGAGAGAGGGAGAGAGGGAGAGAGCTGGTTAACCCAGGAGATGGAGAGAGGGAGAGAGGGATGGAGCTGGTTAACCCAGGAGATGGAGAGAGGGAGAGAGGGAGAGACCTGGTTAACCCAGGAGATGGAGAGAGGGAGAGAGGGAGAGAGCTGGTTAACCCAAAGAGATGGAGAGAGGGAGAGAGGGATGGAGCTGGTTAACCCAGGAGATGGAGAGAGGGATGGAGCTGGTTAACCCAGGAGATGGAGAGAGGGAGAGAGGGATGGAGCTGGTTAACCCAGGAGATGGAGAGAGGGAGAGAGGGATGGAGCTGGTTAACCCAGGAGATGGAGAGAGGGATGGAGCTGGTTAACCCAGGAGATGGAGAGAGGGAGAGAGGGATGGAGCTGGTTAACCCAGGAGATGGAGAGAGGGAGAGAGGGATGGAGCTGGTTAACCCAGGAGATGGAGAGAGGGAGAGAGGGATGGAGCTGGTTAACCCAGGAGATGGAGAGAGGGAGAGAGGGATGGAGTTGGTTAACCCAGGAGATGGAGAGAGGGAGAGAGGGATGGAGCTGGTTAACCCAGGAGATGGAGAGAGGGAGAGAGGGATGGAGCTGGTTAACCCAGGAGATGGAGAGAGGGAGAGAGGGATGGAGCTGGTTAACCCAGGAGATGGAGAGAGGGAGAGAGGGATGGAGCTGGTTAACCCAGGAGATGGAGAGAGGGAGAGAGCTGGTTAACCCAGGAGATGGAGAGAGGGAGAGAGGGATGGAGCTGGTTAACCCAGGAGATGGAGAGATGGAGAGAGGGATGGAGCTGGTTAACCCAGGAGATGGAGAGAGGGAGAGAGGGAGAGAGCTGGTTAACCCAGGAGATGGAGAGAGGGATGGAGCTGGTTAACCCAGGAGATGGAGAGAGGGAGAGAGGGATGGAGCTGGTTAACCCAGGAGATGGAGAGAGGGAGAGAGGGATGGAGCTGGTTAACCCAGGAGATGGAGAGAGGGAGAGAGGGATGGAGCTGGTTAACCCAGGAGATGGAGAGAGGGAGAGAGGGATGGAGCTGGTTAACCCAGGAGATGGAGAGAGGGGAAATACAGTAAATCACCAACCGTGGCTTTGTACCTGTTCAGACAACACCCTCCAGGGGGCAGTGTGCACCCTTTCAGTTAGTTTACCACCTCATAGAAGTAAAAGAAGAACAAAATGGAGAAGTCCTCAATGGCACTGCCTGTGATCTCACAGACACCTTAATGGGGCCAGTAAAATGATGCAATGTCTGTCCCTGTAAGAGCACATGAGACTGGGTTAAGGGTGATATGGCCAGGTAGAGAAACCTGTATTTTGTCTGTCCCTGTAAGAGCACATGAGACTGGGTTAAGGGTGATATGGCCAGGTAGAGAAACCTGTATTTTGTCTGTCCCTGTAAGAGCACATGAGACTGGGTTAAGGGTGATATGGCCAGGTAGAGAAACCTGTATTTTGTCTGTCCCTGTAAGAGCACATGAGACTGGGTTAAGGGTGATATGGCCAGGTAGAGAAACCTGTATTTTGTCTGTCCCTGTAAGAGCACATGAGACTGGGTTAAGGGTGATATGGCCAGGTACAGAAACCTGTATTTTGTCTGTCCCTGTAAGAGCACATGAGACTGGGTTAAGGGTGATATGGCCAGGTAGAGAAACCTGTATTTTGTCTGTCCCTGTAAGAGCACATGAGACTGGGTTAAGGGTGATATGGCCAGGTAGAGAAACCTGTATTTTGTCTGTCCCTGTAAGAGCACATGAGACTGGGTTAAGGGTGATATGGCCAGGTACAGAAACCTGTATTTTGTCTGTCCCTGTAAGAGCACATGAGACTGGGTTAAGGGTGATATGGCCAGGTAGAGAAACCTGTATTTTGTCTGTCCCTGTAAGAGCACATGAGACTGGGTTAAGGGTGATATGGCCAGGTAGAGAAACCTGTATTTTGTCTGTCCCTGTAAGAGCACATGAGACTGGGTTAAGGGTGATATGGCCAGGTAGAGAAACCTGTATTTTGCCTGTCCCTGTAAGAGCACATGAGACTGGGTTAAGGGTGATATGGCCAGGTACAGAAACCTGTATTTTGTCTGTCCCTGTAAGAGCACATGAGACTGGGTTAAGGGTGATATGGCCAGGTAGAGAAACCTGTATTTTGTCTGTCCCTGTAAGAGCACATGAGACTGGGTTAAGGGTGATATGGCCAGGTACAGAAACCTGTATTTTGTCTGTCCCTGTAAGAGCACATGAGACTGGGTTAAGGGTGATATGGCCAGGTAGAGAAACCTGTATTTTGTCTGTCCCTGTAAGAGCACATGAGACTGGGTTAAGGGTGATATGGCCAGGTAGAGAAACCTGTATTTTGTCTGTCCCTGTAAGAGCACATGAGACTGGGTTAAGGGTGATATGGCCAGGTAGAGAAACCTGTATTTTGTCTGTCCCTGTAAGAGCACATGAGACTGGGTTAAGGGTGATATGGCCAGGTAGAGAAACCTGTATTTTGTCTGTCCCTGTAAGAGCACATGAGACTGGGTTAAGGGTGATATGGCCAGGTAGAGAAACCTGTATTTTGTCTGTCCCTGTAAGAGCACATGAGACTGGGTTAAGGGTGATATGGCCAGGTAGAGAAACCTGTATTTTGTCTGTCCCTGTAAGAGCACATGAGACTGGGTTAAGGGTGATATGGCCAGGTAGAGAAACCTGTATTTTGTCTGTCCCTGTAAGAGCACATGAGACTGGGTTAAGGGTGATATGGCCAGGTAGAGAAACCTGTATTTTGTCTGTCCCTGTAAGAGCACATGAGACTGGGTTAAGGGTGATATGGCCAGGTAGAGAAACCTGTATTTTGTCTGTCCCTGTAAGAGCACATGAGACTGGGTTAAGGGTGATATGGCCAGGTAGAGAAACCTGTATTTTGTCTGTCCCTGTAAGAGCACATGAGACTGGGTTAAGGGTGATATGGCCAGGTAGAGAAACCTGTATTTTGTCTGTCCCTGTAAGAGCACATGAGACTGGGTTAAGGGTGATATGGCCAGGTAGAGAAACCTGTATTTTGTCTGTCCCTGTAAGAGCACATGAGACTGGGTTAAGGGTGATATGGCCAGGTAGAGAAACCTGTATTTTGTCTGTCCCTGTAAGAGCACATGAGACTGGGTTAAGGGTGATATGGCCAGGTAGAGAAACCTGTATTTTGTCTGTCCCTGTAAGAGCACATGAGACTGGGTTAAGGGTGATATGGCCAGGTAGAGAAACCTGTATTTTGTCTGTCCCTGTAAGAGCACATGAGACTGGGTTAAGGGTGATATGGCCAGGTAGAGAAACCTGTATTTTGTCTGTCCCTGTAAGAGCACATGAGACTGGGTTAAGGGTGATATGGCCAGGTAGAGAAACCTGTATTTTGTCTGTCCCTGTAAGAGCACATGAGACTGGGTTAAGGGTGATATGGCCAGGTACAGAAACCTGTATTTTGTCTGTCCCTGTAAGAGCACATGAGACTGGGTTAAGGGTGATATGGCCAGGTAGAGAAACCTGTATTTTGCCTGTCCCTGTAAGAGCACATGAGACTGGGTTAAGGGTGATATGGCCAGGTAGAGAAACCTGTATTTTGTCTGTCCCTGTAAGAGCACATGAGACTGGGTTAAGGGTGATATGGCCAGGTAGAGAAACCTGTATTTTGTCTGTCCCTGTAAGAGCACATGAGACTGGGTTAAGGGTGATATGGCCAGGTAGAGAAACCTGTATTTTGTCTGTCCCTGTAAGAGCACATGAGACTGGGTTAAGGGTGATATGGCCAGGTAGAGAAACCTGTATTTTGTCTGTCCCTGTAAGAGCACATGAGACTGGGTTAAGGGTGATATGGCCAGGTAGAGAAACCTGTATTTTGTCTGTCCCTGTAAGAGCACATGAGACTGGGTTAAGGGTGATATGGCCAGGTACAGAAACCTGTATTTTGTCTGTCCCTGTAAGAGCACATGAGACTGGGTTAAGGGTGATATGGCCAGGTAGAGAAACCTGTATTTTGTCTGTCCCTGTAAGAGCACATGAGACTGGGTTAAGGGTGATATGGCCAGGTAGAGAAACCTGTATTTTGTCTTTCCCTGTAAGAGCACATGAGACTGGGTTAAGGGTGATATGGCCAGGTAGAGAAACCTGTATTTTGTCTGTCCCTGTAAGAGCACATGAGACTGGGTTAAGGGTGATATGGCCAGGTACAGAAACCTGTATTTTGTCTGTCCCTGTAAGAGCACATGAGACTGGGTTAAGGGTGATATGGCCAGGTAGAGAAACCTGTATTTTGCAAACAAAAGTCAATGTACATTTGATATCTGACTTTTTAACTGACAACAAATCACTTTTACTTGGTCCTAAGTTCTCGGTTGACTTACTGTTGAAAGAGTTATTTACTATTATACTTGTGACCAATCAATGGGAGAGTCTGATAGATGACTACATTGTAATGTAAATGTAGTGCTCTGTGTATTATGTATGTTATGGATTTGTTGTGTTATTTCCTGTTTGCTTCCCGAGAAGAATAGCTAATTAGGAATCCTAATTCATGCTAAATATGAGGCCTTTTTTGACCTTATTTGGTCATATTTGACCTTATTTGGTCATATTTGACCTTATTTGGTCATATTTGACCTTATTTGACTTTACTATCTTATTTGGATGGATACTACATGTACAACTGGTTAGGGTTGGTTGGTAAAGGACTGTATTTTCAGGTTACTTCTGGTTTGGGTGTGGGTTACCGTGGTGATGTGTGTCCATATGGAGGTACAGTTCAAAGGGCTGAGGCTCCTCCCCCTCATTTGCGTAGGCTCGCTGAAGAGATCCAAAGGTTTCATTGGAGAGATCTTCGTTTGATTGGAAATTGCTTCTAGTTCTTCTATTTGCTGACACTATTAGAGGAATAATGTATCATTTCAGTTCAAATGCAAAGCAGTTTGTTCTCCTTCTCATTGTTGGAATTGTTTTGCTTCTGGGGTATGTATGTTTCTATATTTTATGTAATTACTATGCATGTACTATGTGTGTAAGTAAATTGTGTTATTTTGGAATAACTAAATCTGTACTAAATAAATTGAAGTTGAATTAAAGTGATGTAACAATACTGTTTCCTGTTCAACTAAGTGTACTGAGTAAAGTGACCCACCTAAACGTGTTTAATACCCACCTTATCTACCCACCTAAACGTGTTAAATACCCACCTTATCTACCCACCTAAACGTGTTAAATACCCACCTTATCTACCCACCTAAACGTGTTAAATACCCACCTTATCTACCCACCTAAACGTGTTAAATACCCACCTTATCTACCCACCTAAACGTGTTAAATACCTACCTTATCTACCCACCTTAAACTGTACTTGTCAGATAGTATTCGAGTGTTCTCTATACACATTCGGTGTACTTGTAGCGTCACCGAAAGATAATTGCAAATAGTAATGTCACTAGCATATCCCATGTACACTAAAGATGCACTTTTTTAGCTTTGGTGCACATTTTTACATTTCACATGTCACTCATTTAGCAGACGCTCTTATCTAGATTGACTTACAGTTATTGCATTCATCTACAGATAGCTAGGTGGGACAACCACATATCTCAGTCATAGTCAGTACATTCATCTACAGATAGCTAGGTGGGACAACCACATATCTCAGTCATAGTCAGTACATTCATCTTCAGATAGCTAGGTGGGACAACCACATATCTCAGTCATAGTCAGTACATTCATCTTCAGATAGATAGGTGGGACAACCACATATCACAGTCATAGTCAGTACATTCATCTTCAGATAGATAGGTGGGACAACCACATATCACAGTCATAGTCAGTACATTCATCTCTGGATAGATAGGTGGGACAACCACATATCACAGTCATAGTCAATACATTCATCTCCAGATAGCTAGGTGGGACAACCACATATCTCAGTCATAGTAAGTACATTTTTCCTCAATAACATAGCTGTTAGTAGAGTCAGAGCTAGAATGGGGGATGGGGGGGGGGGGTCCAGGTGAGGAGAAGGATTATTTAAGATGCTGTTTGAAGACGTAGGGTTTCAGATGTTTTCAGAAGATGGGCAGGGACTCTGCTGTCCCTGTTTTAGGGTGAAGCTGGTTCCACCATTGGGGTGACAGGTCAGAGGAGAGTTTGGACTGGGCTGAGCGGAAGCTCAGGGGTGGGAGGGCCAAGAGACCTGAGGTGGCATAATGGAGTGCTTTGGTTGGGGTGTAGGGTAGCCTGAAGGTAGGGATGGGCATTTCCTCCTGCTGTTCCATAGGTAAACACCATGGTCTTGTAGTGGTAGGGAGGGGCAGGTCCTCCTGCTGTTCTGTAGGTAAACACCATGGTCTGGTAGTGGTAGGGGGGGGGGCAGGTCCTCCTGCTGTTCCATAGGTAAACACCATGGTCTGGTAGTGGTAGGGAGGGGCAGGTCCTCCTGCTGTTCCGTAGGTAAACACCATGGTCTGGTAGTGGTAGGGAGGGGCAGGTCCTCCTGCTGTTCTGTAGGTAAACACCATGGTCTGGTAGTGGTAGGGAGGGGCAGGTCCTCCTGCTGTTCCGTAGGTAAACACCATGGTCTTGTAGTGGTAGGGGGGGGCAGGTCCTCCTGCTGTTCCGTAGGTAAACACCATGGTCTTGTAGTGGTAGGGAGGGGCAGGCCCTCCTGCTGCTCCGTAGGTAAACACCATGGTCTGGTAGTGGTAGGGAGGGGCAGGTCCTCCTGCTGTTCTGTAGGTAAACACCATGGTCTTGTAGTGGTAGGGAGGGGCAGGTCCTCCTGCTGTTCCGTAGGTAAACACCATGGTCTTGTAGTGGTAGGGGGGGGCAGGTCCTCCTGCTGTTCCGTAGGTAAACACCATGGTCTTGTAGTGGTAGGGAGGGGCAGGCCCTCCTGCTGCTCCGTAGGTAAACACCATGGTCTAGTAGTGGTAGGTAGGGGCAGGCCCTCCTGCTGCTCCGTAGGTAAACACCATGGTCTTGTAGTGGTAGGGAGGGGCAGGCCCTCCTGCTGCTCCGTAGGTAAACACCATGATGATCTTCATGTCTGAAAGTGCTGACTCACAAAGCTAGTTAGATCCAAAATATGCTGTCAAGTACATGGCAACTTTTCTGATGTTTGGATATTTCTCCTCCACGATAAGGTTCCGAAAGTGTTGATGCCCTCGATTTGATTTGGAAGTCGCTTTGCAGTGTAAAGTTTTCACTCTCGATGGCTGATGTTTCCTAATGAAACAATTATGACATTTTTGATGCAATCCACACCTAACGGAAAGAACACAAATGTTGCCATGGTTCCAGGATCGCAAAGTCTGGAACGCGTCAGTCTGCGATAATGTTATTCACCTGTTCAACATGTCAACCACAGCCACAAATTGCAGGTGCTTTTCCCTGTCTTTCGAGCTCTGACATCATATTATTTTTAGAAATTCTTCAGTTCATGTCACTGCAATTGGGAGGGTGACACTGTGGAGTAGTCAACCATGATTTTTAATTTAATTTTTTAACCTTTATTTTACCAGGCAAGTCAGTTAAGAACACATTCTTATTTTCAATGACGGCCTAGGAACAGTGGGTTAACTGCCTTGTTCAGGGGCAGAACGACAGATTTGGTACAGATTTGTACCTTGTCAGCTCGGGGGTTTGAACACCTGAGTTCAAACCCCCGAGCTGACAAGGTACAAATCTGTCGTTCTGCCCCTGAACAAGGCAGTTAACCCACTGTTCCTAGGCCGTCATTGAAAATAAGAACTGATCTTAACTGACTTGCCTGGTAAAATAAAGGTAAAAAATTAAATTAAAAATCGTGGTTGACTACTCCACAGTGTCACCCTCCCAATTGCAGTGACATGAACTGAAGAATTTCTAGTTGCTAGTCCAACGCTCTAACCACTAGGCTACGCTGCCACCCCATGATGGAGAGGTCTTTGAGGGTGCGGACCTTCCACCGGGAGGAAGAGCTGCTCCGTCTTGCCGAGGTTGAGCTTGAGGTGGTGGGCCGACATCCAAGTTGAGATCAGATCCTAACGAGCAGTATGGCTGGTGGCATTGTCATGCTGGAGGGTCATGTCTGGATGAGCCTGCAGGAAGGGTACCACATGAGGGAGGAGGATGTCTTCCCTGTAACGCACAGCGGGGAGGTTGCCTGCAAAGACAACAAGCTCAGTCCGATGATGCTGTGACACAGCGCCCTAGACCATGATGGACACTCCACCTCCAAATTGATCCCGCTCCAGAGTACAGACCTCGGTGTAACGTTCATTCCTTCTACGATAAATGTGAATCCGAACATCACCCCTGGTGTGACAAAAACCATGTCTCGTTGATGAAGAGCACTTTTTGCCAGTCCTGTCTTGGCCAGCGACGGTGGGTTAGTGCCCACATGCCTTCAAGCCCTAAGTCCAGCCTCTCTCAAGCTATTGCGGACAGTCTGAGCACTGATGGAGGGATTGTGCGTTCCTGGTGTAACTCGGGCAGTTGTTGTTGCCATCCTGTACCAGGTGTGATGTTTGGATGTACCGATCCTGTGCAGGTGTTGTTACACGTGGTCTGCCACGGCGAGGACGATCAGCTGTCCATCCTGCCTGTAGCGCTGTCTTAGGTGTATCACAGTACGCACATTGCAATTTATTGCCCTGGCTACATCTGTAGTCCTCATGCCTCCTTGCAGCATGTCTAAGGCACGTTCACACAGATGAGCAGGGACCCTGGGCATCTTTCTTTTGGTGGTTTTCAGAGTCAGTAGAACGGCCTCCTTTAGTAGCCTAAGTTTTCATAACTGTGACCTTAATTGCCTAACGTCTGTAAGCTGTTGGTGTCTTAACGACCGTTCCACAAGTGCATGTTCGTTAAATGTTTTTGGTTCCTTGAATAATCAGTGAAACAGTGTTTAAACCCTACAATGAAGATCTGTGAAGTCTTTTGGATTTTTATGAATTATCTTATCTTTTTTTGCTGAGTTTATATTGGTATTACTACATCCTATGGATGTGGATACTGCTTTAAATCAAATTTCTGCAGCATTAGTATAAATGGGATCAGTACATGTTAATGATTTAATTCCTGTGCTGTTTGTAACTACCCTGGTAGGTTGACTGATTACCTGAACCAGGTTGCAGGCACTGATTTAACGTTTTAAATGTTTTCTTGAGTGGGCAGCTTTATGAAAGCCAGTCAGTAGTCACCCAGAAATTATACATCTCAGTTGATATCACATACATTATCAAGCATTTCACACATGTTTTCCAGATACTGACTGTTAACACTTGGTCTATAGCAGCTTCCCAACATAATGGGCATTAGGTGAGGCAGATGAACCTGTAGCCATATTAGATTATTTAACATGAGATCCTCTCTAATCTTTACAGGAATGTGTTTCTGAATATAATCTGCAACACTGCCCCCATTGGCATTTCTGTCTTTTCTGTAGATGTTATAACCATGTATCATACAATGAGTCCATATGGCAGAGGCAGACACATTCATAACTGGAGTTTAGAGGCCTGCCCCAATCCCGTTATAGACGGAGCCCCATCTGTGCAAAAGCCCACCATTCGATCCCATGGAATCAGTTTGTCATCAATATAGCCACGCAGCACACTGAACATCCCCTGTGCAGTTTCATGCTCGGGAATCGTGAGACAGAACAATATGTCCTCGTGAATAGCATGCCGCGACATGTAGAGAACAATGGACAATGCAGGGGCATCTCGGACCCCACAGCTAACGTCCATTTGGAGAGCGTAAGGTGGGGAGTTTGAGTCGTTCAGTCAGAGTTTCCTCTTGATTGCTAGCTATACCATCAATTCTTAGTTTCACAGTGTTATCTGACAAAGGTATTGATGTTTGTAGTTTCTGTTCCTTTCTACACATTGCTTTTACCATTTCAACTGCGGCTGGTAATATCAAAGTCTCTGCAAAAGTGTATGGTTTCATAGCGCGGGCGGGCTTTCACCGTGGGAATGATTCAAGAGCAACGGTCAAGTGTGGCAATTTGTCACGATCTAAGGTCGGTATTTGAATTTTAACTATTCAATTTTAATACATTTCATTCCGATTCTTAAGGTTAAATTACAATGATTTTGAGAGACAAAGACGACATAATACAAAATAATAATTCAACCAGGGTTTTGGAAAATCTCCCGTTGACCCCATTTTCATATGGGGTTGTGACCCGTGGTTTGGAAACCGCTGGCTTAGATTGTTGACAACATGAAAGCTATATTTTGTCTCCAATGTTTATTGAAAACAAATATACATTAGCACAATGATCACTCTTCCTCTCTCATATACATCGTTACAGTTGTTGGTTAGCTAGCTAGCAAATTGTAGCCATATTAGCATTGACATGAAATCAGTTCAAAAACCTCAAGACATGGTATCCCCACATGGCAGTTTCTTGTCATTGCGACCATCCAGAATCACAACAACAGGCTGACTTCCATTTCTTTCCTTTCTTTCCATAGAACAACATAATTAGAGTGGTGTTAGAGTGGTGTTAGAGTGGTGTTAGAGTGGTGTTAGAGAGGTGTTAGAGTGGTGTTAGAGTGGTGTTAGATGTGTGAGTCTATAATCAAGTTCGACTAAGACTGGTGTTGGATAGAGAGTGTATCATTAAACTTCCCCTTAACCTGGACATCCACCTCATGACCGGACATTCTGTGGTGGTTTGGACGTTCTACAGACCATGTCAACACCTAGGCTTTCCTATTACATCCATGATTCTTCTAATATCTACAACCCCACCCCTATTTTTCAGCTTCACCTTTTAAACTTGAAATCCTTAATTGTTGAAACTGCCAACAAAGAAGTTACTGCAAACAACAAACCAAGTCAGGGTCCTCCCCCACCCCCCCACGGACATCATAGAACACGAGAATATGTACTGATAACGATATGTACGCTGAGCAAAACAATAACAAAAGGTGCTGTTTCCCCAAAAGTGATTTTAAATGAAACACATTGTCTCTCTGAGGCCACATGCCCATGCAATAATAACACATCATTGTTGTCGTAATAGCTAACGATTAAACCCTTTTAAAAATAAAATTTATTCACACCTTTTTTTTAAATCATTGCATTATTCAAGTGTGCAATCTGGTCCTCTATAGTTTGAATATCTTGCTTCCATTTCTATACTACTATATACACTATACACTATGGTTTGGACTTCAGGTTAATAGATGCACACATGCATGTAGCATGCATGAGGCTTTGCCCACACCACATCCAAGGTAATGTAAGGATAATGTAAGGATAATGTAAACTTGTGCAGCTCATAATTTGTAACTCGACTCAACTAAGCTGGATCCCCATTTTCAGTAGCTCATTGCATTATTGCGTTGCGTTGAAGCCTAATTGTGTAGCGTATAAATTAGGCTTCAAAGACAAGCTGCAAATCGGATGTAGAAGAAAAGCAGCGTGAGCAGCACATTTTGGGTAATAAGGCCTTTAAATGTTTTCATGACAGACTTGAATTGATTTTCTCCTCTCTTCCGAAAGGTATGTTCACTACAGCTTCTTCAATGAAAGGCTCAATGGACATGCTGCAGTCAGCATGTCTATGGCCTTTTATTGTCCCCAGCAGAAGGTGCACCTGTGTAATGATCACATTGTTTAATCAGCTTCTTGATATGCAACACCTATCAGGTGAATGGAATATCTTGGCAAACGAGAAATGATCACCAACAGGGATGTAAAGACATTTGAAAGAAATAAGCTTTTTCATGGATCATTTCCTGTATTTTTTTTCATCTCGTGAAACACGGAACCAACACTTTACATGTTGCGTTTACACACTGAGTGTACAAAACATTAAGGACACCATGTCTTTCCATGACATAAACTGACAGGGGAATCCAGGTGAAAGTTCAGATCCCTTATTGATGTCACTTGCTACATCCACTTCAATCAGTGTAGATGATACTATCGAGCATTTCACACACATTGTCTAAGTACTGACTGTTAGCACTTGGTGACCTATAGAAATATCCCTAAAAGGCTTTAGATGAGGCAGGTAAACCTGCAACCCAATAACACTGGACATGAGATCTTCTCTAAACATTACAAGGAAATGGCTCTAAATATATAAAGCAACACCTCCCCCATAAGCATTCCTGTCTCTTCTGTAGATATTATATCCCTGTATTGCTACTGCGGTATCATTAAAGTAATTATCTATGTGAATCTCACAAATGGCTAATATAAAGAATGTTATCTGATGTTAGCAAGTTACTGATTTACGGAATCTTATTTCTAAGGCTACATATACAGTGTATTCAGGAAGTATTAAGGCCCCTTGACCTTTGACACATTTTTATTTAATTACAGCCTCATTCTAAAATGGATTACATTGCCCTCCCCCCCTACACACGATACCCCATAATGACAAAGCAAAAAAAACAGATTTTGGGAAATTTGGAAAAAGTTAGGCTGCCAGAAAATTCACAATTGGCCTAGGCAGGGTAGCCTAGTGGTTAGAGTGTTAGAGTGTTGGACTAGTAACCGAAAGGTTGCAAGTTCAAATCCCCGAGCTGACAAGGTACAAATCTGTCATTCTGCCCCTGAACAGGCAGTTAACCCACTGTTCCTAGGCCGTCATTGAAACTAAGAATTTCTTCTTATCTGACTTGCCTAGTCAAATAAAGGTCATTTAAAAAAATGGGCAATCAGCATGCAGTTGTCTGGACTTCACAAAGCCATGGAAGTGAACAGACAATGAAACATTGACACAATGTTATTCTCAATGGATTGGCTGTGTTGTCGAAAACATCAGACTCCTTGGAAAAACAAATGAACCTTCTGCACGTATGTGGCATTCTCTACTTTATAATATTGTTCTCCCTCTGCTACCGCTTCCCCCTCATGTGTGTGTGTGTGTGAAGTTGGGAGAGTTAGCTGAGTGTTCAGGGTTAATTTAATTTGATAATTTTTAGATACAATGTTATTACTATTGTAATGATCAAAAAGGCTGCTTTTCTACTTTGGAATGAGCTAAAAAACTTGGAAGGAAAACATTTGGCTTCAAATTTGTTTTTTTGCTGACATCTATAGAGTTTCCATATTGGTGCCGATCACTAACAATCAAATCAAATGTTATTGGTCACATACACGTATTTATCAGATGTTATTGATTCGTGTAGCGAAATGCTTGTGTTCCTAGCTCAACAGTGCAGTACTACCTAACAATTCACAACAATACACACATCAAAAAGTACAATTATTTCAATTAAGAAATATATAAATATATGGGTATTATGATGAGCATTGTCAGAGTGGCATTGACTAAAATACAGTAGAATAGAATACAGTAGATACATATGAGATGAGTAAAGCAGTATGTAAACATTATTTAAGTGACTAGTTAGTAAATACAGTAGAATAGAATACAGTAGATACATATGAGATGAGTAAAGCAGTATGTAAACATTATTTAAGTGACTAGTTAGTAAATACAGTAGAATAGAATACAGTAGATACATATGAGATGAGTAAAGCAGTATGTAAACATTATTTAAGTGACTAGTTAGTAAATACAGTAGAATAGAATACAGTATATACATATGAGATGAGTAAAGCAGTATGTAAACATTATTTAAGTGACTAGTTAGTAAATACAGTAGAATAGAATACAGTATATACATATGAGATGAGTAAAGCAGTATGTAAACATTATTTAAGTGACTAGTTAGTAAATACAGTAGAATAGAATAAAGTAGATACATATGAGATGAGTAAAGCAGTATGTAAACATTATTTAAGTGACTAGTGTTCCATTATTAAAGTGGCCAGTGATTCCATGTCTATGTATATGGGGCAGCAGTCTCTAATATGAAGGGTTGAACAACCAGGTGGTAGCTGGCTAGTGATGGCTATGTGATGGCTATTTAACAGCCTGATGGTCTATGTAGACCATCATAGATAATATTTCCAAAAAGTCGAGCTGCTCGAATCTTTGCGCCAGGAGTGGCATAAAGTCACCCAACATCAATGTGAAAGACTGGTGGAGTGCATGATAAGACACATGAAAGCTGTGATTGAAAATCAGGGTTATTCCACCAAATATTGATTTCTGAACTCTTCCTAAGTTAAAACATTAGTATTGTGTTTATTAAAAAATGAATATGAACTTATTTTATTTTCATTATTCGAGGTCTGACAACACTGCATCTTTATTGTTATTTTGGCCAGTTGTCATTTTCGGCAAATAAATGAATAAATAAATGCTCTAAATTACAATATTTTAATTTGGTATTTGGGAGAAATGCTGTCAGTAGTTTATAGAATAAAACATTTGTAATTTTACCCGAACACATCAGCCACGCTCAAGGTACTAAATGATATCATAACCGCCATCGATAAAAGACAGTACTGTGCAGCCGTCTTCATCGACCTTGCCAAGGCTTTCGACTCTGTCAATCATATTCTTATCGGCAGACTCAGTAGCCTCGGTTTTTCTAATGACTGCCTTGCCTGGTTCACCAACTACTTTGCAGACAGAGTTCAGTGTGTCAAATTGGAGGGCATGTGGTCCGGTCCTCTGGCAGTCTCTATGGGGGTGCCACAGGGTTCAATTCTCGGGCCGACTCTTTTCTCTGTATACATCAATGATGTTGCTCTTGCTGCGGCCGATTCCCTGATCCACCTCTACGCAGACGACACCATTCTGTATACTTCTGGCCCTTCCTTGGACACTGTGCTAACTTACCTCTAAACGAGCTTCATTGCCATTCAACACTCCTTCCGTGGCCTCCAACCGCTCTTAAATGCTAGTAAAACCAAATGCATGCTTTTCAACCGTTTGCTGCCTGCACCAGCACGCATGACTAGCATCACCGTGCTTCTACACCTGCATTGCTTGCTGTTTGGGGTTTTAGGCTGGGTTTCTGTACAGCACTTTGAGATATCAGCTGATGTACGAAGGGCTATATAAATAAATTTGATTTGATTTGATTTGATCACCACCCTGGATGGTTCCGACCTAGAATATGTGGACATCTATAAGTACCTAGGTGTCTGGCTAGACTGTAAACTTTCCTTCCAGACTCATATCAAACATCTCCAATCTAAAATCAAATCTAGAATCGGCTTTTTATTTCGCAACAAAGCCTCCTTCACTCACGCCGCCAAACTTACCCATGTAAAACTGACTATCCTACCAATCCTCGACTTCGGCGATGTCATCTACAAAATAGCTTCCAATACTCTATTCAGCAAACTGGATGCAGTTTATCACAGTGCCATCCGTTTTGTTACTAAAGCACCTTATACCACCCACCACTGCGACCTGTATGTTCTAGTCGGCTGGCCCTCGCTACATATTCGTCGCCAGACCCACTGGCTCCAGGTCATCTACATGTCCATGCTAGGTAAAGCTCCGCCTTATCTCAGTTCACTGGTCACGAAGGCAACACCCACCCGTAGCACGCGCTCCAGCAGGTGTATCTCACTGATCATCCCTAAAGCCAACACCTCATTTGGCCTCCTTTCCTTCCAGTTCTCTGCTGCCTGTGACTGGAACGAATTGCAAAAAATCGTTGAAGTTGGAGACTTTTATCTCCCTCACAAACTTCAAACATCTGCTATCTGAGCAGCTAACCGATCGCTGCAGCTGTACATAGTCTATCGGTAAATAGCCCACCCATTTTTACCTACCTCATCCCCATACTGTTTTTATTTATTTACTTTTTTGCTCTTTTGCACACCAGTATCTCTACCTGTACATGACCATCTGACCATTTATCACTCCAGTGTTAATCTGCTAAATTGTAATTATTTGCCTACCTCCTCATGCCTTTTGCACACAATGTATATGGACTTTTTTTCCTACTGTGTTATTGACTTGTTTATTGTTTATGCCATGTGTAACTCTGTGTTGTTGTCTGTTCACACTACTATGCTTTATCTTGGCCAGGTCGCAGTTGTAAATGAGAACTTGTTCGCAACTAGGCTACCTGGTTAAATAAAGGTGTTCTCAACTAGGCTACCTGGTTAAATAAAGGTGTTCTCAACTAGCCTACCTGGTTAAATAAAGGTGTTCTCAACTAGCCTACCTTGTTAAATAAAGGTGTTCTCAACTAGCCTACCTGGTTAAATAAAGGTGAAAAATAAAATGAATAAAAAATACTGTATAGCTGGTTGTCATTAATCATTGTACCACGTCTTTCTATTCACACAGTCTGAGTAAATCCATATTCAGGAGCAGAGAACAGAACATCATCTCTCCAGAAAGGTGTCTATCAGTATATTCAGGAGCAGAGAACAGAACATAATCTCTTCAGAAAGGTGTGTATCTGTAAATTCAGGAGCAGAGAACAGAACATTGTCTCTCCAGAAAGGTGAGTATCAGTATATTCAGGAGCAGAGAACAGAACATCGTCTCTCCAGAAAGGTATGTATCTGCATATTCAGGAGCAGAGAACAGAACATCATCTCTTCAGAAAGGTGTGTATCTGTAAATTCAGGAGCAGAGAACAGAACATTGTCTCTCCAGAAAGGTGAGTATCAGTATATTCAGGAGCAGAGAACAGAACATCGTCTCTCCAGAAAGGTATGCATCTGCATATTCAGGAGCAGAGAACAGAACATCATCTCTTCAGAAAGGTGTTTATCTGTATATTCAGGAGCAGAGAACAGAACATTGTCTCTCCAGAAAGGTGTGTATCAGTATATTCAGGAGCAGAGAACAGAACATCATCTCTCCAGAAAGGTGTGTATCAGTATATTCAGGAGCAGAGAACAGAACATCATCTCTCCAGAAAGGTGTGTATCAGTATATTCAGGAGCAGAGAACAGAACATCATCTCTCCAGAAAGGTGTGTATCTGTATATTCAGGAGCAGAGAACAGAACATCATCTCTCCAGAAAGGTGTGTATCAGTATATTCAGGAGCAGTAGATCCCACTTCTCCCCCAAAACAAGGACACAGATCAACTACAAGTACTACCTCCACCCAGCAACTGCCAACCCAGACCCCACCCCTTCCCCTCCCCAAACACAAGGACACAGACAAACAGTTAAATATTCCACCAAACCAGCCATCAAACTGCAGTCTCAAATCTCAAGCAGAAAAAATCTATTTATTCATGGATGACATTCATACAAAGCTTTCCCTCACCCTCCATTTGGCAAATCTGGCCATAACTCCTTCCTCTTAATTCCTGTTTACAAGCAAAAGCTCAAACAGGAAGTACCAGAAAGGCGCTCAATTGAAGTGGTGTAATGAAGCAGACACTACAATCGTGACCAAAAGTTTTGAGAATGACACAAATATAAATTTTCACAAAATCTGCTGCCTCAGTTTGTATGGTGGCAAATTGTACAGTATATACTACAGAAAGTTATGAAGAGTGATCAGATGAATTGCAATTAAATGAACTGAATCCCCCCCAAAACATTTCCACTGCATTTCAGCCCTGCCACAAAAGGACCAGCTGACATCATGTCAGTGATTCTCTCGTTAACACAGGTGATTGTTGATGAGGACAAGGCTGGAGATCACTCTGTTATGCTGATTGAGTTCGAATAACAGACTGAAGCTTCAAAAGGAAGGTGGTTCTTGGAATCATTGTTCTTCCTCTGTCAAGCATGGTTACCTGCAAGGAAACACGTGCCGTCATCATGACGTGCCGTCATTGCTGCCAGTAAGATTGCACCTAAATCAACCATTTATCGGATCATCAAGAACTTCAAGGAGCGGTTCAATTATTGAGAAGAAGGCTTCAGGAGGCCCAAGAAAGTCCAGCAAGCGCCAGGACCGTCTCCTAAAGTTGATTCAGCTGCGGGATCGGGGCACCACCAGTACAGAGCTTGCTCAGGAATGGCAGCAGGCAGGTGTGAGTGCATCTGCACGCACAGTGAGGCAAAGACTTTGAGGATGGCCTGGTGTCAAGAAGGGCAGCAAAGAAGCCACTTCTCTCCAGGAAATACATAAGGGACAGACTGATATTCTGCAAAAGGTACAGGGATTGGACTGCCGAGGACTGGGGTAAAGTCATTTTCTCTGATGAATCCCCTTTCTGATTGTTTGGGGCATCCGGAAAAAAGCTTGTCCGGAGAAGACAAGGTGAGCGCTACCATCAGTCCTGTGTCATGCCAACAGTAAAGCATCCTGAGACCATTCATGTGTGGGGTTGCTTCTCAGCCAAGGGAGTGGGCTTACTCACAATTTTGCCTAAGATCACAGCCATGAATCAAGAATGGTACCAACACATCCTCCGAGAGCAACTTCTCCCAACCATCCAGGAACAGTTTGGTGATGAACAATGCCTTTTCCAGCATGATGGAGCACCTTGCCATAAGGAAAACGTGATAACTAAGTGGCTCGGGGAACAAAACATTAATATTTTGTGTCCATGGCTAGGAAATTCCCCAGCCCTTAATCCCATTGAGAACTTGTGGTCAATCCTCAAGAGGCGGGTGGACAAACAAAAACCCACAAATTCTGACAAACTCCAAGCATTGATTATGCAAGAATGGGCTACCATCAGTCAGGATGTGGCCCAGAAGTTAATTGACAGCATGTCAGGGCAGATTGCAGAAGTCTTGAAAAAGAAGGGTCAACACTACTAATATTGACTCTTTGCATCAACTTCATGTAATTGTCAATAAAAGCCTTTGACACTTATGAAATGCTTGTAATTATACTTCAGTATTCCATAGTAACATCTGACAAAAATATCTAAAGACACTGAGGCAGCAGACTTCGTGAAAATTAATATTTGTGTCATTCTCAAAACTTTTGGCCACGACTGCAAGTTTGGGGATTGTTTTGCTAGCGCTGATGGTAATATGCATCAACGGCGTAGTCCCCACAGTGATGGTACGTACAAATCCTAACCAAAAAGCCATAGATTACAGGAAACATCTGCACTGAGCTGAAGGCTGGAGCTGCCGCTTTCAAGGAGTGGGACACACAACCCGGAATGTTATAAGAAATCCCGCTATGCCCTCAGATGAACCATCAAACAGGCAAATCATCAATACAGGATTAAGATTGAATCGTTCTACACCGGCTCTGATGCTCAGATGTTGCAGGGCTTGGAAACTATTACAGATTACAAAGGGAAGCACAGACACAAGCTGCACCAGTGACGCGAGCCTACCAGACGAGCTAAATGCCTTCTATGCTGGCTTCGAGGCAAGAAACACTGAACCATGCATGAGAGCACCAGCTGTTCACGGATGACTGTGTGATCACGCGCTCAGTAGCCGATGTGAGTAAGACCTTTAAACAGGTTAACATTCACAAGGCTGTAGGGCCGGATGGATTACCTGGACATGTACTCAGAGCATTTGATGAACAGCTGGCAAGTGTCTTCACCGACATTTTCAACCTCTCCTTGGCCCAGTCTGTAATATCCAGATGTTTCAAGCAGACCACCATAGCCCCTGTACCCTAGACCACCAAGTTAACCTGTCTGTCGTTCTGCCCCTGAGCAAGGCAGTTATCCAACTGTTCCCCGGGTGCCGACGATGTGGATGTCGATTAGTGCAGCCCCCCACACCTCTCTGATTCAGAAGACACATTTCAGTTGAATGCATTCAGTTGTACAACTGACTAGTTATCCCCCTTTTCCTTCTAAATTACTATTGCACCGTAGAACTTACATTTGTATCCATGAACTGATTTGAAAGGCTGATCATGGCTCATATCAACACCATCATCCCAGACACCCTGGACCCACTCCAATTCACATACCACCCCAACAGATTCACAGATGAAGCAATCTCTATTGTGCTCCACACTGCCTTTTCCCACCTGGACATAAGGAACACCTACTTGAGAATGCTGTTCAATGTCTACAGCTGAGTGTTCAACACCATAGTGCCCTCCAAGCTCCTCACTAAGCTAAGGACCCTGGGATTAAACACCTTCCTCTGCAATCGGATACTGTTTAAAGGTCTTACTCACATCTGCTGCAGAGAGCGTGATCACACAGTCGTCCAGAACAGCTGATGCTCTCATCAATGCTTCAGTGTTACTTGCCTCGAAGTGAGCATAGAAGTTATTTTGCTCGTCTGGTAGGTTTCTGTCACTGTAATAGTTTGCAAGCCGTGCCATATCCGATGAGCGTTGGAGCCGGTGTTGTACGATTCGATCTTAGTCCTGTATTGACACTTTGCCTGTTTGATGGTTCGTCGGAGGGCATAAGCTTCTGGGTTAGAGTCCCGCTCCTTGAAAGTGGCAGCTCTACCCTTTAGCTCAGTGCAAATGTTCCCTGTAATCCATGGCTTCTGGTTAGGGTATGTACGCACATTCAATGTGGGGATGACGTCCTCGATGCACTTATTGATAAAGCCAGTGACTGATGTGGTGTACTCCTCAATGCCATTGGAAGAATTCCGGGACATATTCCAGTCTGTGCTAACAAAACAGTCCTGTAGTTTAGCATCTGCTTCATCTGACCACTTTTTTATAGACCGAGCATCTGGTGTTTCCTGCTTAAAATTGTGCATGTAAGCAGGAATCAGGAGGTTGGAATTATGATTTGCCAAATGGAGGGAGAGCTTTATACGCATCTCTGTGTGTGGAGTAAAGGTGGTCTAGAACTTTTGCACGTTTGACATGCTGAAAGAAATGAGGTAAAACTGATTTAAGTTTCTCTGCATTAAAGTCAATGGCCAATTGGCATATATATTACTGAAACAAAATTTCCACTTGGGCGAGGATATTGGAAATGTAATCAAAGCCTCTTGGATTGAAACTTGTTTTCAACCTGTTCGGGCTAGGTGTTCCGTGAGTGGGACACCTGCCGACAACATCCGGTGAAATTGGAGGGAATTCAAATAAAAAATCGTAATATTAAACATTCATGAAAATACAAGTGTCTTACATCATTCAAAAGCTTAGAATCCTGTTAATCGATTTACAAAAGACTTTACGGCGAAAGCAAAGCATGCGATTGTCTGAGGACACCGCCACACATCAACATATTTTTCAACCAGCACAGACATCACAAATAGCGATAAAAAAATCACTTACTTTTGAAGATCTTCCTCTGTTTGCAATCCCAAAGGGTCCCAGCTACACAATGAATGGTTGTTTTGTTTGATAAAGTCCTTCTTTATATCCCAAAAAGTCAATTTAGTTGGCGCCATTGATTTCAGTAATCTACTCGTTCAACATGCAGACAAAGGAATACAAAAAGTTATTGGTAGGGTTCGTCCAAACAAGTCAAATGACGTTTCTAATTAATCTCAGGTACTCTAATATCTAAATAAACGATAATATTTCATACGGAAAGTAGTATGTTCAATAGGAAAGAAAAGAACGAACTATACACGAACTGACTTTTCCAACTTAACATACAATACTGTTCGAATGTTTGGGGTCATTTAGAAATGTCTTTGTTTTTGAAAGAAAAGCACATTTTTATTACCATTAAAATAACATCAAATTGATCAGAAATACAGTGTGCACATTGTTCATGTTGTAAATGACTATTGTAGCTGGAAACGACCGATTTTTAGTGGAATATCTACATAGGCGTACAGAGGCCCATTATCAGCAACCATCACTCCTGTGTTACAATGGCATGTTGTGTTAGCTAATCCAAGTTTATAATTTTAAAAGGCTAATTGATCAATAGAATACCCTTTTGCAGTTATGTTAGTGAAGGGTTAAAGTTGATATTGGGGGTCTTCTCAAGACCCCCACCACTGATTATGTTGTAATTAATTTGCTTACGTGCCATTGTACTGATGCTCACTCTATAGCTGAATATTAAGGCCTCTGTCTGTGCCTAGCTCTCTGCCAAAACACGCAGGAACCACGGCGTCTGTGAGAAAAGGTGAGAAAAGGGACTGTGGGTGATAGCGAGACACAGAGAGACAGCGTCTGTTTTTCTCTGATACTATGGCAGATTTGCATAACGCTGAAACAGGTTCTCAGAAACCTCGTGTTAAGAATAACTGGGTCTTTTAGCTGCACATGAAGGGTTTGACATAGGAGATCACACCATCAGGTGTGACCTCGGGTATATAAGATCCAGTCTTTCTTTTGTTCGGGGCAGAACTCAGGAGAGACATAAGTTGTATGTTCTGTCTACAACTGTACTCTAATTAAAATATCTTAATGTTAAATATGCACATTTAGTGTATTCATTATTTGTTAAGTAAATAACAGAGCCCAGAAAAGTGGAACCAACATTAGCAGAAAATTGTTGTTCTGATTAAAGAAGCATTAAAAATGTCTTTCTTTAGACTAGCTGAGTATCTGGAGCATCAGCATTTGTGGGTTCGATTACAGGCTCAAAATGGCCAGAAACAAAGCCCTTTCTTCTGAAACTAGTCAGTCTATTCTTCTTCTGAGAAATGAAGGCTGTTCCATCCAAGAAACTGAAGATCTCATGCAACGCTGTGTACTACTCCCTTCACAGAACAGTGCAAACTGGCCCTAACCAGAATAGAATGAGGAGTGGGAGGCCCCGGTGCACAACTGAGCAAGAGGACAAGTACATGAGAGTGTCTAGTTTGAGAAACAGTCCTCAACTGACAGCTTCATTAAATAGTAACCGCAAAACACCAGTCTCAACGTCGACAGTGAAGAGACGACTCTGGGATGCTGGCCTTATAGGCAGAGTTGCAAAGAAAACGTTGTATCTCAGACTGGCCAATAAAAAGAAAAGATTGGCAAAAGAACACAGGCACTGGACAGATGAACTCTGCCTAGAAAGCCAGCATCCCAGAGTTTTCAGTAAGGATCTCTCTGTACCTTGCTCCGTTCATCTTCTCCTCGATGCTGACTAGTATCCCAGTTCCTTCCTCTGTAAAATATCCCCAAAACATGATGCTGCCACCACCATGCTTCACCGTAGGGATGGTGCCAGGTTTCCTCCAGACGTTACGCTTGTCATTCAGGCCAAAGAGTTCAATCTTGGTTTCATCAGAACAGAGAATCTTGTTTCTCATGGTCAGAGTCCTTTAGGTGCCTTGTGGAAATCTCCAAGTGGGCTGTCATGTGCATTTTACTGAGTAGTTGCTTCCGTCTGGCCACTCAACCATAAAGGCCTGATTAGTGGAGTGCTGCAGAGATGGTTGTCCTTCTGAAAGATTCTGCCATCTCCATAGAGGAACTCTGGAGCTCTTTCAGAGTGACAATTGTGTTCTTGGTCACATCCCTGACCAAGGCCCTTCTCCCTTGAATGCTCAGTTTGGCCGGGCGGCCAGCTCTTCAAAGAGTCTTGGTGGTTCCAAATTTCTTCCATTTAAGACTGATGGAGGCCACTGTGTTCTTGGGATCCTTCATTGCTGCAGAATCTTTGTTGGTCCCTTTCCTCACATCTGTTCCTTGATACAATCCTGTCTCTGAGCTCTACGGACAATTCCTTCCACCTCATGGCTTGGTTTCTGCTGTGACATGCCCTGTCAACTGTGGGAGCTTTTATAGACAGGTGTGTGCCTTTCCAACATTCCAACCTTCCAACTTCCTATGGCTTGTTTTAAACATTTTGATATTTTGGAGATTATTTCATTTTCAAATAACTGAAAGTGAGAGGTTGTAATCTATATAAAGGGAATAAGGCCATTCTTGAACATGGGGTGAGACATTCTTATTTATCTGCCAGAGAACCAGTTTGGATTTAAATTAACTTTGGTGAGACTGAAGCCTTTGTGAGAGGTCTATTGCTTTAATATTTAATAATATTCACCCTCTGAATTCATCTCCAAAATATAAATAGGCCCGTTTAATTTTGACTAGCTGGCCATTCCAAATAAAATGGAAAACACCAAGGACATAAGGACATGGTAATTCCACAAATGTTATTACTCCAACACAATTTACCCTCAAACATTTTTTAAAGCAACCTAGATTGACTACAATCCTATTCTTCCACGCTCCACATTGTTTTCCTGCTAGAACAGTTTTTTTTATATATAAAGGATGAACCAAAGTACCATGAAAAAGGTTCTCCACACCCTAAAAAAGGTTCTCCACACCCTAAAAAAGGTACTCCACAGCCTAAAAAAGGTTTCCCCTGCAGTGAAAAAGTTAAAAAACCTTTTTGGTACTAGCACCTTGTTTTTGAGAGAGCAATAACAACATCAGCCCATATCTTCATTAACTAATGAATTCCGTTTTGTTCTCCCAGGCTATTGTACAAGCAGCCCAGTGTCTTGGTGGGGTGAGTAGTGTTGCTACGTTATGTTATCTCATTGTTATCTTCCACATCAGCGTGTAGCCTAGTTTACCTCACGTCTTTTCATGGGACTTTAACTGCAAAAACATTGAGCAGAGAATCAGAACAACACAGTCAGGCTTGATCTGTATATATATATATATATATTTTTTTTTACCTTTATTTAACTAGGCAAGTCAGTTATGAACAAATTCTTATTTTCAATGACGGCCTAGGAACAGTGGGTTAACTGCCTGTTCAGGGGCAGAATGACAGATTTGTACCTTGTCAGCTCGGGGATTTGAACTTGCAACCTTCCGGTTACTAGTCCAACGCTCTAACCACTAGGTTACCCTGTAAACATTGAGATCATAATCAGTACAACACAGTCCGGCTTCATCTTGTTTTGTTTCTTTAGTCGTACTGATGTGGTGGCAGTCACCCCGTGGTTGGCACCCATCGTCTGGGAAGGAACCTTTGACCCTGACCTCGTCGACACAATCTACAAGTCCATGAACATCACCATAGCAACCACAGTGTTTGCCGTTGGAAAGTGAGTAGCCTACAACCTTTCCCAAATATTCAAAAAGGGAAATTAAACTGTCAATATTTTTTATAAACACTGAAACTACACTGAGTGTACAAACATTATGAACACCTGCTTTCTCCATAACAGACTGACCAGGTGAATCCAGGTGAAAGCTATGATCCCTTATTGATGTCACTTGTTAAATCCACTTCAATCAGTGTAGACAAAGAGGAGAAGACAGGTTAAAGAAGGATTGTTAAGCCTCAACACATTTAAGACATGGATTGTGTTTGTGTGACATTCCGATGGTGAATGGGCAAGACAAAAACAACACTGTGTATGAGGACATAACATGTGTGACATTCCGATGGTGAATGGGCATGTCGTGTCTTTGGCTATGCCGGATTAAGTGATATGACATGCTATTCTATAAAATCCTTTCTCCGTAATTAATATTACCTGATTGAGCTAATAATGTCAAAGTCGGGGAACAACGAAATAATATTTATAGAGCTGTTATCTTCCAAATAAACTCTTAAAGACCTAGTAATATTCTACATCAATAGCAGTCAATATTAATCGTCACCTTAATTCTGTCTCATCTGAAAGTTGTAAATTCTTGGTTATCTTCACGAACCCTGGCTAACAAGTTGAATCAGCAATATAAAATTGGGTTTAATTATTTATTTACTAAATATCTAACTAATGACACAGAATTACATATACAAAGAATGAATCATATCTTGATTACAAATTACGTCATAAAGGAAAACGTCCCTAGCGGGCGGAACAGATATGACAGCTTGTTACACAAAAGAAAAGGGGCTGGGTTTGAGTGAAAGAGCGGGAAGACTGAGGGACAAAGGGAGAGACAAAGAGGAGACAGGATAAAGAAGGATTGTTAAGCCTCGACACATTTAAGACATGGATTGTGTTTGTGTGACATTCCGATGGTGAATGGGCAAGACAAAAACCACACTGTGTATGAGGACATGACCAGCTATGGGAAGCATTGGAGTAAACCTGGGAATCCCTGTGGAACGCTTTCAGCACCTAGTAGAGTGTATGAGGACATGACCAGCTATGGGAAGCATTGGAGTCAACATGGGCCAGAATCCCTGAAAACGATGTAAACCATATGCCAGTCACCAGATCTCAATCCAATGAGGCAGTACCTGAGATAGCGTTTTCACGACTATCAACAAAACACCAAATTATCCCTCCGACAGAGTTCCAGACACTCGTAGAATCTTTGCCAAGGTGCATTAGAGCTGTTCTGGTGGCTAGTGGTAGCCCAAGGTTGCTGGTGGTGGCCCAAGGTTGCTGGTGGTGGCCCAAGTTTGCTGGTGGTGGCACAAGGTTGCTGGTGGTGGCCCAAGGTGGCTGGTGGTAACCCAAGGTGGTTGGTGGTAACCCAAGGTGGCTGGTGGTAACCCAAGGTGGCTGGTGGAGGCCCAAGGTGGCTGGTGGTGCCCCAAGGTGGCTGGTGGTGCCCCAAGGTAGCTGGTGGAGGCCCAAGGTGGCTGGTGGAGGCCCAAGGTGGCTGGTGGAGGCCCAAGGTGGCTGGTGGAGGCCCAAGGTGGCTGGTGGAGGCCCAAGGATGCTGGTGGTGGCCCAAGGTTGCTGGTGGTGGCCCAAGGTGGCTGGTGGTGGACCAAGGATGCTGGTGGTGGCCCAAAGTTGCTGGTGGAGGCCCAAGGTGGCTGGTGGAGGCCCAAGGTGGCTGGTGGTGGCCCAAGGTGGCTGGTGGTGGCCCAAGGTGGCTGGTGGTGGCCCAAGGATGCTGGTGGTGGCCCAAGGTGGCTGGTGGAGGCCCAAGGTTGCTGGTGGTGGCCCAAGGTGGCTGGTGGTGGCCCAAGGTGGCTGGTGGTGGCCCAAGGATGCTGGTGGAGGCCCAAGGTGGCTGGTGGAGGCCCAAGGTGGCTGGTGGTGGCCCAAGGTGGCTGGTGGTGGCCCAAGGTGGCTGGTGGTGGCCCAAGGATGCTGGTGGTGGCCCAAGGTGGCTGGTGGTGGACCAAGGTTGCTGGTGGAGGACCAAGGTGGCTGGTGGTGGACCAAGGTGGCTGGTGGTGGACCAAGGTTGCTGGTGGAGAACCAAGGTGGCGGCCCAACTCTCTATTAAGATGCTTTATGTTGATGTTTCCTATATTTTGACAGTTACCTGTGTGCCTTTAAATTCTGACAGATACGTCCGCTTTCTCCGAGATTTCCTGGAGACAGCAGAGAAGCACTTCATGGTCGACTTCAACGTGCGCTACTACGTTTTCACAGATCGGCCCGACGATGTTCCATCAGTGAACCTGTCTCAGGGGAGACATTTAAGTGTGATCCAGGTGCCAGGTTCAAACCGCTGGCAGGAGATATCAGCCCGGAGGATGGAGATCATCCAGACAGCCATCGAACGTCAGATCAGCAGGGAGGCTGACTACATCTTCTGTCTGGACGTGGACAGCAAGTTCCACGCTCGCTGGGGAGCCGAGTCTCTGGGCAGGCTGGTTGCTGTGATTCACCCATGGTTCTACCAGGCGACCCGTGACCACTTCACATACGAACGGCGTCCAGCCTCGACAGCCTACATCCCCATGGATGAGGGAGATTACTACTATGCCGGGGCCCTGTTTGGAGGATTCGTGGAGGATGTGTACACACTAACAAAGGTATGCCGGAACCAGCTTGAAGAGGACGCGAGGAATTCCATCGAGGCTGCCTGGCAGGAGGAGAGTCACCTCAACAGGTACCTGCTTTACAACAAGCCCAGCAAGCTGTTGTCTCCAGAGTACCAGTGGGATGACAAGAAGACCAATACCAAAGAGGTCAAAGTCATTCGCTTCTCTTCTGTCGTTAAAAACTATGCTGAAATTCGTCCCAATGTATAGGACTAGGAATTGGATATTCGACCGACAGAAGAAAAACTGAGGTTTGGGTTAATGTTAGGTTAAGTTCAGGTATAGCTTCACTGAGGTTTGGGTTAATGTTAGGTTAAGTTCAGGTATAGCTTCACTGAGGTTTGGGTTAATGTTAGGTTAAGTTCAGGTATAGCTTCACTGAGGTTTGGGTTAATGTTAGGTTAAGTTCAGGTATAGCTTCACTGAGGTTTGGGTTAATGTTAGGTTAAGTTCAGGTATAGCTTCACTGAGGTTTGGGTTAATGTTAGGTTAAGTTCAGGTTTAGCTTCACTGAGGTTTGGGTTAATGTTAGGTTATGTTCAGGTATAGCTTCACTGAGGTTTGGGTTAATGTTAGGTTAAGTTCAGGTATAGCTTCACTGAGGTTTGGGTTAAGGTTAGGTTAAGTTCAGGTATAGCTTCACTGAGGTTTGGGTTAAGGTTAGGTTAAGTTCAGGTATAGCTTCACTGAGGTTTGGGTTAAGGTTAGGTTAAGTTCAGGTATCGCTTCACTGAGGTTTGGGTTAATGTTAGGTTAAGTTCAGGTATAGCTTCACTGAGGTTTGGGTTAATGTTAGGTTAAGTTCAGGTATAGCTTCACTGAGGTTTGGGTTAAGGTTAGGTTAAGTTCAGGTATAGCTTCACTGAGGTTTGGGTTAAGGTTAGGTTAAGTTCAGGTATAGCTTCACTGAGGTTTGGGTTCATGTTAGGTTAAGTTCAGGTATAGCTTCACTGAGGTTTGGGTTAAGATTAGGTTAAATTCAGGTATAGCTTCACTGAGGTTAGGGTTAATGTTAGGTTAGGTTAAGTTCAGGTATAGCTTCACTGAGGTTTGGGATAAGGTTAGGTTAAGTTCAGGTATAGCTTCACTGAGGTTTGGGTTAATGTTAGGTTAAGTTCAGGTATAGCTTCACTGAGGTTTGGGTTAAGGTTAGGTTAAGTTCAGGTATAGCTTCACTGAGGTTTGGGTTAAGGTTAGGTTAAGTTCAGGTATAGCTTCACTGAGGTTTGGGTTCATGTTAGGTTAAGTTCAGGTATAGCTTCACTGAGGTTTGGGTTAAGATTAGGTTAAATTCAGGTATAGCTTCACTGAGGTTAGGGTTAATGTTAGGTTAGGTTAAGTTCAGGTATAGCTTCACTGAGGTTTGGGATAAGGTTAGGTTAAGTTCAGGTATAGCTTCACTGAGGTTTGGGTTAATGTTAGGTTAAGTTCAGGTATAGCTTCACTGAGGTTTGGGTTAAGGTTAGGTTAAGTTCAGGTATAGCTTCACTGAGGTTTGGGTTAAGGTTAGGTTAAGTTCAGGTATAGCTTCACTGAGGTTTGGGTTAGGGTTAGGAAAAGGTATAAAATCTCACATTGGATATACAGCTGTCTGGCGCCATTCATTTTCTGTTGGTGAAATATATACACTGACATAAAACTACTATTTTAAATGTACTGTATATCAGTCACTGTTGTAGTTTATGGATAATAACGTTCTTCATTTATAGGAAAATAAATATTTTTTATTACCTTATTCATTCTGTATTCTGTAGCCTATCTACTGTGTATGTTGATTACTGTGAAAAACATCAAGAAATATCATGTTTCAAAAAAGATTACGATTATGTGTATTTTTCTTGAAATAAATAGTTAACCACTTTCAGAATGTTTGTGTTATTTCACTACTTGTTATATTTTCCACAGCCTAACTAAAAACAACATCTCCCCTGTGACAACGATATGCGGTGTATGAGTAACTAACCAGTGGTTTAGTGGAGAGATGGAGAAATAGGGATTTGTTGCCATTGGGATTCCATCAATAGATGTGTAGATCAGACAAGACACAGCGGTGGACTGAATTGTCATTCAGAAAAACATTAGCATAATGACAATGTGGAGCTGGTATTCCTTTCCAGAAACAAGCCCTAACCACTAGACACATACCGTAAACTGTATGAAAACAAAGGGAAATACCGCTTTAAAAAGGTCATATGGAGGTAAAAACATCCTGCCAATGACAAGGCAAAAGGGGAAATCCTTCAATTCAAGTTGTACCATCTAATCCATGTCATGTAAGGGATAATCAATGAGGGGCTAAGGGTTCAATGGAATATAATGACATGGAAGGTGTGTTCTATGACGCGCTAGGGGATTAGATTTGACCATTTAAAACCACCATTTTATATAATCCATTTAAAATGATTGAGGATGACAAGTTAAAATTGAAAATACTTGAACATATATATATATATATATATATATACACAGATTATAATATGAAAAGTTATAACTACATTGAACAAACAATATCAACTCAACATGCAACAATTTAAATAGAATTAGTACTGAGTTACAGTTCTTATAAGGAAACCAGTCAATGTAAATAAATTCACCAGGCACTAATCTGTTGATTTCACATGACTGGAAATACAGATATGTATCTGTTGGTCAAAGATGCCTTTAAAAAAGGTAGGGGCGTGGATCAGACAACTAGTCAGTATCTGGTGTGACCATCATCAAGTAGGGGCGTGGATCAAAGGAGGTGTTGGCTTTGGGGATGACCAGTGAGATATACCTGCAGGAGCGCGTGCTACGGGTGGGTGTTATTATGGTGACCAGTGAGATATACCTGCAGGAGCGCGTGCTACGGGTGGGTGTTATTATGGTGACCAGTGAGATATACCTGCAGGAGCGCGTGCTACGGGTGGGTGTTATTATGGTGACCAGTGAGATATACCTGCAGGAGCGCGTGCTATGGGTGGGTGTTATTATGGTGACCAGTGAGATATACCTGCAGGAGCGCGTGCTATGGGTGGGTGTTATTATGGTGACCAGTGAGATATACCTGCAGGAGCGCGTGCTACGGGTGGGTGTTATTATGGTGACCAGTGAGATATACCTGCAGGAGCGCGTGCTACGGGTGGGTGTTATTATGGTGACCAGTGAGATATACCTGCAGGAGCGCGTGCTACGGGTGGGTGTTATTATGGTGACCAGTGAGATATACCTGCAGGAGCGCGTGCTACGGGTGGGTGTTATTATGGTGACCAGTGAGATATACCTGCAGGAGCGCGTGCTATGGGTGGGTGTTATTATGGTGACCAGTGAGATATACCTGCAGGAGCGCGTGCTACGGGTGGGTGTTATTATGGTGACCAGTGAGATATACCTGCAGGAGCGCGTGCTACGGGTGGGTGTTATTATGGTGACCAGTGAGATATACCTGCAGGAGCGCGTGCTATGGGTGGGTGTTATTATGGTGACCAGTGAGATATACCTGCAGGAGCGCGTGCTATGGGTGGGTGTTATTATGGTGACCAGTGAGATATACCTGCAGGAGCGCGTGCTATGGGTGGGTGTTATTATGGTGACCAGTGAGATATACCTGCAGGAGCGCGTGCTACGGGTGGGTGTTATTATGGTGACCAGTGAGATATACCTGCAGGAGCGCGTGCTACGGGTGGGTGTTATTATGGTGACCAGTGAGATATACCTGCAGGAGCGCGTGCTATGGGTGGGTGTTATTATGGTGACCAGTGAGATATACCTGCAGGAGCGCGTGCTATGGGTGGGTGTTATTATGGTGACCAGTGAGATATACCTGCAGGAGCGCGTGCTACGGGTGAGTGTTATTATGGTGACCAGTGAGATATACCTGCAGGAGCGCGTGCTACGGGTGAGTGTTATTATGGTGACCAGTGAGCTGAGATAACAGAGAGACCGTTTTTTGGACTGATTTGTTTGTCCAAATCAATGTTTTTTTTGCAAACAATTGTCTTCGTTCATTTACATGCACTATCATTTTTAAGTGTAAAACAGAGAGAGATAGAGTGTGTGACCTTACTTAAGGTTAGTGTGTGTCTGAGCAGTTTTCTCTGTGTCTTCTGTCAGAGGAGGAGATGTGCTGTTAGAACTAGCAGGATGTTGATGTGATTCTAGTCTGTCAGAACAGGAGATACTAGTCCAAGCCAGAAGCAGGTAAAAAAAGAGCAGATGCTCTGAGCTTCACTACCAAGACCAAGCTACTACTACTAGCCAGCTCAGGTACTCTCAACATTCTCTGATTCTGAGCTACACTACCAAGACCAAGCTACTACTTCTACTGCCACTGTGTTACTAGCCAGCTCAGGTACTCTCAACATTCTCTGATTCTGAGCTACTCTACCAAGACCAAGCTACTACTACTACTGTCACTGTGTTACTAGCCAGCTCAGGTACTCTCAACATTCTCTGATTCTGAGCTACACTACCAAGACCAAGCTACTACTACTACTGTCACTGTGTTACTAGCCAGCTCAGGTACTCTCAACATTCTCTGATTCTGAGCTATCCTACCAAGACCAAGCTACTACTACTACTGTCACTGTGTTACTAGCCAGCTCAGGTACTCTCAACATTCTCTGATTCTGAGCTATACTACCAAGACCAGGCTACTACTACTACTGTCACTGTGTTACTCTCAACATTCTCTGATTCATGTCCAGGTAATGTGCTACGTTACAGATGGAGCTGCTCATGTTAACTTATGTCACTTAAAAGTTCATTTGTGTTACGTTTTGTCATGTTATGCGATGTCATTTTAAAATAAGTTATGTTAAATGCATAATGTAAGATTCTAGTTCAATGACTGGAAGTCTACAGGTGCATTAGCAATGCTACCGTACCTGTAGACTTCCAGTCATTGTGCTAATGCTAAATAGCATTTGTTCGTGAAACAACCACTACCTTCCTTCCTAATGCACACACAGACATTAAAATGGTATCCAGGATCCCTTTAACACTATTAGAGGTTATTAAATGTAAAGTTAAGTTATGTAATGTAATATCATTGTTTCCTCTGTAGATCGGTTGGCAGAATGTCTCTGCTGCTTTGTTGTATAGTGATGGCTCTGCACCTCGCAACAGGTGAATATGAAACTTGAAATCAAACAGTGTGTGTGTGTAAATAGTTTAATTCAATGATAAAAAACACCCTCTGTGTTCTGTCATTTTCCTATTTGATTTAACCTTCATTTAACTCGGCAGGTGAGTTAAGAACAAATTCTTATTCTTTATTTAACTAGGCAGGTCTGTAATTAAGAACAAAGGCCACACTGAAGTCTAACAAAGCAACTACCACAATCGTTTAATCATCATTTTCACTCAGCCAATCATCAACCATCTGTGTAAACGCTGTGGTTGTTGAAGCGTGCTGAAAGTCTGTTGTCAATTTGTTTACAGTAAAATAGCATTGTATCTAGTCAAACCCAACTCTAGATGCTATAAAGTATTTGAGGTGCTACTTGATCTAGCTTAGTTTGCACTTTTGGGATTATTCCCTTAATTGCTTCATATGTACCAGGTAAACTAAGTCAAGCACAGCTCTTGAACAGTACATACTGTCGGTGTGTGTTGTTGTTCCAGGGCTGGATGCTGCCCCGGGGGTGGTGAACACTACAGAGGAGGAGGTGGAAGGGGTGGACTCCCAGTCACCATGCCCAGCCGGGTGGCATCAGAATGAGCATCACTGCTTCTCCTTCTACCCCGTCTGGGCCACCTGGGCCACTGCAGAGGTAACGCTTGTAATTGGGAGAGACTGAGAAACTAAAGGTCAACTTGTTCTGTTGCTGTAATAGAGTTGGTTAGGAATTGATTTAGGGCAAATCCATGGTAAAAGAATGACGCTAAAATCAGATTTTTCACAAAAAGAATATACTTTAAAATGTTGTTAAATTAAAAACTATTACAGGGACTACCGGGTGGTGCCGTGGTTAAGGGCGCCAGCTGTGCCACCAGAGACTCTGGATTCGCGCCCAGGCTCTTTTGTATCCGGCCGCGACCGGGAGGTCCGTGGGCCGATGCACAATTGGCCTAGCGCCAGTGACTCCTCTCATTGCACACCAGCGACTCCTGTGGCAGGCCGGGCGCAGTGAACACTAACCAAGGTCGCCAGGTGCACAGTGTTTTCTCTGACACATTGGTGCGGCTGGCTTCCGGGTTGGATGCGCGCTCTGTTACAGAAGCAGTGCGGCTTGGTTGGGTTGTGTTTCAGAGGAAGCATGGCTTTCGGCCTTCGTCTCTCCCGAGCCCGTACGGGAGTTGTAGCGATGAGACAAGATAGTAATTACTAACAATTGGATACCACGAAATTGAGGGTAAAAAAAATAAAAACTATTACTACTCCTACTAGGACTACTTCTGTCACTAATACTACCACTTCTTCTGCTGTCACTACAACTGCTATTACTATTACACAACCATTGATATTTCAAGACATTTCATTTAATTCAGGAAATGCCCATTTCTAGCCTGCGTTCATCCGGTAATGCCGGGGCTTTAGCTCAGCAGGCTAACACAGTGTTCTCTGACTGTCCCTCTAGTTGTACTGCTCCCAGCACAGAGGGAACCTGGCATCGGTTCATAGCCCGGGTCAACAGGTGTTTGTCCAGGATCTGGTCACGAGACACACAGACCAGCCGGTCTGGATGGGAGGCTACGATGCAGCTCAGGTACACTGGGTCAATAATTCATCAGTCAGTCTGTCAAATGTCTACAGTTTACAGAGGCAAAAGCTCAACGTAATTTCTGTTTAAAAACAATGAAGTGGTTTCAATCCATCAACCAATGTGTTTCTGTGATAAGGAGGGGATGTGGCTGTGGAGTGATGACTCAGCTGTTGACAGTTTTTACTGGGAGGAGGATGAGCCCAGTAACTCTGGACAGGGGGAGAACTGTATGGAGCTACACACTGGAGGTACACACACACACACACACACACACACACACACACACTCTCTCTGAGCACATTGAAATAACTGAAGTGAGATTTGTCTTGACAACAGGTGGGCAGGGCTGGAATGACGTGTCCTGTGGAGAGCTGAGGTTCTATGTGTGTTCTATGGAGACAAGGTAGCAGGTCTAACACTGTCTTGTATCTGGACATGTTTTATACAGGGACCATATCAACACTCAATTACATTCATGTATTTCTTATTTCCTTTTCTTTTAGATCTGGTTTAGCATCATTACCAAGTCAGAAGAAATCACACGAGAGAGGTAGGAATGTCTTGGCCCATTGCCTCGGCAAAGTTAATGCTGTTGCAGGTGCAGCTCCTTGTTGAATGGCACTCTGACATTTAGAAGTGAACAGGTGTCATCTTCTAAATGTCAGAGTGCCATTCAACAAGGAGCTGCACCTGTTTGCCCTTTAAAACGTGTTGAACGGGACATCTTCAACATTCTACATCTCCTTTTATTTAAATCTCCCATTTTAAATCTGACTTCCAACAGTCTATTCACTCTAAACAATGTGATTTTGACACAAATCAGCTATCAGCTATTTTGACCACTTTCCCTGTAGCTTCGACAAAAACATAGAGCACATTATTAGTCTACTCTGCTATAGAACTAGTTTAATGTAGCTAACTTCCCACTGTTGAATTAGCTACCATAGAACTCGTTTAATGTAGCTAACTTCTCACTGTTGAATTAACTACCATAGAACTAATTTAATGTAGCTAACTTCCTACTGTTGAATTAACTACCATAGAACTAGTTTAATGTAGCTAACTTCCTACTGTTGAATTAACTACCATAGAACTAGTTTAATGTAGCTAACTTCCCACTGTTGAATTAACTACCATAGAACTAATTTAATGTAGCTAACTTCCTACTGTTGAATTAACTACCATAGAACTAGTTTAATGTAGCTAACTTCCTACTGTTGAATTAACTACCATAGAACTAGTTTAATGTAGCTAACTTCCTACTGTTGAATTAACTACCATAGAACTAGTTTAATGTAGCTAACTTCCCACTGTTGAATTAACTACCATAGAACTAATTTAATGTAGCTAACTTCCTACTGTTGAATTAACTACCATAGAACTAGTTTAATGTAGCTAACTTCCCACTGGTGAATTAACTACCATAGAACTAGTTTAATGTAGCTAACTTCCTACTGTTGAATTAACTACCATAGAACTAGTTTAATGTAGCAAACTTCCTACTGTTGAATTAACTACCATAGAACTAGTTTAATGTAGCTAACTTCCTACTGTTGAATTAACTACCATAGAACTAGTTTAATGTAGCAAACTTCCTACTGTTGAATTAACTACCATAGAACTAGTTTAATGTAGCTAACTTCCTACTGTTGAATTAACTACCATAGAACTTTTAGAATGTTCTCATTAAGACTGATTATGCATTATGCTAATTATAACACCTCTAACCCACTTTCCTGTGGTAGCAATTCTACAGGAAGAGAGAGACTGCAGATTCTTTCAAACAACAATTTTATAAGATTTGCATAAATGAAGCAATCAACCATCACCAAGAATGGTTCAGAGTTGAAAGATTAACTAACATAGTCAGGTCTCTGCTTTTATAGAAGAATACATCCTTCTTGTATACACGGCAGTCAGCAGACAGAGTGTAAAAGGTCATTAGTCATCTGTGCAGATTTAAGATAGCACGAGGTTGATAGTCCGAGGACTCAACCGTCTAACTGCATTTACAATAACAAAAAAATGAAATAAAATAACATGTTATTGGTCACATACATATGTTTAACAGATGTTATTGGTCACATACATGTGTTTAACAGATGTTATTGGTCACATAAATGTGTTTAACAGATGTTATTGGTCACATACATGTGTTTATCAGATGTTATTGCGGGTGTAGCGAAATGCTTGTGCTTCTAGTTCCGACAGTGCAGTAATATGTAACAGTTATCTACTGCTACTAATATCTATCTACTACTACCCACTGAAGGCTACTATTCTACAACAGTCACTCCCTCTACTAAAACCAACCTACTAAAATGTAACACTAACAAACTTCTAAACTACTTCCACTAGATGCACCATATCATATTTCCTCCCTAAATAATATCCTAAAACTTTTTTTATTCCTTATGAGTGAAAGTGTAGTAGTCTGACTGTAGTTGTTAGTGATGAAATATGTGACCTAACTGCCCCACACTCCAGGGTCTCTTAAATGAAAATGGATTTCCCTCCCTTCAGCAACATATATTTTCTATCAACAGAGGCAAGCTGTTTCACCCCCTGGAGTCGATTGATGCACCGGCCAATCAATTGAAGTTACAAAACAACAAAAATCACGTCAAACACTCTGTTCATCAGCTAGCTGACCAGACTGTTCTAGATAGTAGATAGTAGACTGTTCTAGATAGTAGATAGTAGACTGTTCTAGATAGTAGATAGTAGACTGTTCTAGATAGTAGAGAGTAGACTGTTCTAGATAGTAGATAGTAGACTGTTCTAGATAGTGGATAGTAGACTGTTCTAGATAGTAGATAGTAGACTGTTCTAGATAGTAGATAGTAGACTGTTCTAGATAGTAGATAGTAGACTGTTCTAGATAGTGGATAGTAGACTGTTCTAGATAGTAGATAGTAGACTGTTCTAGATAGTGGATAGTAGACTGTTCTAGATAGTAGACTGTTCTAGATAATAGATAGTAGACTGTTCTAGATAGTAGATAGTAGACTGTTCTAGATAGTAGATAGTAGACTGTTCTAGATAGTGGATAGTAGACTGTTCTAGATAGTAGATAGTAGACTGTTCTAGATAGTAGATAGTAGACTGTTCTAGATAGTAGATAGTAGACTGTTCTAGATAGTGGATAGTAGACTGTTCTAGATAGTAGATAGTAGACTGTTCTAGATTGTAGATAGTAGACTGTTCTAGATAGTAGATAGTAAACTGTTCTAGATAGTGGATAGTAGACTGTTCTAGATAGTAGACTGTTCTATATAATAGATAGTAGACTGTTCTAGATAGTAGACTGTTCTAGATAATAGATAGTAGACTGTTCTAGATAGTAGATAGTAGATAGTAGACTGTTCTAGATAGTAGATAGTAGACTGTTCTAGATAGTGGATAGTAGACTGTTCTAGATAGTAGACTGTTCTAGATAATAGATAGTAGACTGTTCTAGATAGTAGATAGTAGACTGTTCTAGATAATAGATAGTAGACTGTTCTAGATAGTAGATAGTAGACTGTTCTAGATAGTAGATAGTAGACTGTTCTAGATAGTAGATAGTAGACTGTTCTAGATAGTAGATAGTAGACTGTTCTAGATAGTAGATAGTAGACTGTTCTAGATAGTAGATAGTAGACTGTTCTAGATAGTAGATAGTAGACTGTTCTAGATAGTAGATAGTAGACTGTTCTAGATAGTAGATAGTAGACTGTTCTAGATAGTAGATAGTAGACTGTTCTAGATAGTAGATAGTAGACTGTTCTAGATAGTAGATAGTAGACTGTTCTAGATAGTAGATAGTAGACTGTTCTAGATAGTAGATAGTAGACTGTTCTAGATAGTAGATAGTAGACTGTTCTAGATAGTGGATAGTAGACTGTTCTAGATAGTCGATAGTAGACTGTTCTAGATAGTGGATAGTAGACTGTTCTAGATAGTAGATAGTAGACTGTTCTAGATAGTAGATAGTAGACTGTTCTAGATAGTGGATAGTAGACTGTTCTAGATAGTAGATAGTAGACTGTTCTAGATAGTGGATAGTAGACTGTTCTAGATAGTAGACTGTTCTAGATAATAGATAGTAGACTGTTCTAGATAGTAGATAGTAGACTGTTCTAGATAGTAGATAGTAGACTGTTCTAGATAGTGGATAGTAGACTGTTCTAGATAGTGGATAGTAGACTGTTCTAGATAGTAGATAGTAGACTGTTCTAGATAGTAGATAGTAGACTGTTCTAGATAGTGGATAGTAGACTGTTCTAGATAGTGGATAGTAGACTGTTCTAGATAGTAGACTGTTCTAGATAGTAGATAGTAGACTGTTCTCGATAGTAGATAGTAGGTAGTAGACTGTTCTTGATAGTAGATAGTAGACTGTTCTAGATAGTAGATAGTAGACTGTTCTTGATAGTAGATAGTAGACTGTTCTAGATAGTAGATAGTAAACTGTTCTAGATAGTAGATAGTAGACTGTTCTAGATAGTTCTGGATTGATGTCTCATCCATGGCCTGAAGGAGGGCAGTATGCTCAAGGGGACGGCCATCATACATCTTCCACCTTTATTGTAATCATTAAATGTATTTTAATTGCGCTTGTGTATTATAGTGTGCGTGGCTCAGTTAGTATGAGCATGGCACTAGCAACACCAGAGCTGTGGGTTTGATTCCCACTGAGGTCACATACCAACACTTTGGAGAAAAACACCTGCTACACAAATGGCATATATTAGAGTGATAGTAAAATGTATTTTAACAAATGAGAAGAGAATCATATCTAAAGTAAAGAGTGGGTTGCATTGTGAAAAGCATTTACACTATATGAACATGTATTGCAATGTGAAACATGTATTTCTAGATGAAACACTGATTAAGTCTGGTGAATAAGTGACTGTATGATTTTGTGTCTTGTAATAGTCAATTGAAAATGTGCTTGAAACAACTGTTTTTTGATGATCTATTTTGGGGTTTTGTACTAATCATTGCTAAAAATGTACCACATAGTTGTGAACACTGCCCCTCCCTCCCTCCCTCCCTCCCTCCCTCCCTCCCTCCCTCCCTCCCTCCCTCCCTCCCTCCCTCCCTCCCTCCCTCCCTCCCTCCCTCCCTCCCTCCCTCCCTCCCTCCCTCCCTCCCTCCCTCCCCCAGAGCTGGCTGAAGAGGTGAGTATTTATGACGTCCTGTGGGAGACCAGTGAGAGAGTAGCAGATGAGATCCTCGACTCAGCCTTCCTCAGAGGGATGTATTCCAGACGTCTGCCTGCCCACTGCTATGCTGACTTCTGCCACCAGGAGGTGCTATACCTGGACAGAGTCATCACCATGCTGCGGGTGAAAAGAAAATACATTAAATCAAACCAATACCATAAAGATTTACTTACTATGACTGTGATACGTGGTTGTCGTCCCTAGCTATCTTAAGATATGTTGCTCTGTATAACAGTGTAAATGTGTGTATGAGCCAGGTGCTGATCAGAACAGTCCAGGGTCCTCCAGACATCATGATGTTTCTCCAGAGAACACATCAACGCTACCAGGAGTCTCTGAAGGAGGCCCAGATCCAAACTCCACCACACCTGGTAGGAAGCTGGATATACAGGATATTTGAGAAACTCATATACATTCAGATCCAACCTGGTGCCTGACAACATGACAGGGAAGGTTTTAATTTACAGGATATTTGAGAAACCCCAAAATAGAACTGTTTGGTCATAATGACCATCGTTATGTTTGGAGGAAAAAGGGGGAGGCTTGCAAGCCAAAGAACACCATCCCAACCTTGAAGCACGGGGGTGGCAGCATCATATTGTGGGGGTGCTTTGCACCAACCCAACCTCTGGTCTGTGGAGTCTGGACCTGATGTTAGCTTGAGTGACGTATTTATTTATGACATGCAGGAGGGACTGGTGCACTTCACAAAATAGATGCCATCATGAGGGGGACAATTATGTGGATATATTGAAGCAATATCTCAAGATATCAGTCAGGAAGTTGAAGCTTGGTTGCAAATGGGTCTTCCAAATGGACAATGACCCCAAGAATATTTCCAAAGTTGTGGCAAAATGGCTAAAGGACAACAAAGTCAAGGTATTGGAGTGGCCATCACAAAGCGCTGACCTCAATCCCATAGAAGATTTGTGGGCAGAACTGAAAAAGCGTGTGCGAGCAATGAGGCCTACAAGCCTGACTCAGTAACACCAGCTCTGTCAGGAGGACTGGACCAACATTTACCCATCTACTTGTGGGAAGCTTGTGGAAGGCTAACCGAAATGTTTGACCCAAGTTAAACAATTTATAGGCAAAGCTACCAAATACTAATTGAGTGTATGTACATTTCTGACTGACTGGGAATGTGATGAAATAAATAAAAGCTGAAATAAATCATTCTCTCTACTATTATGCTGACATTTCACATTCTTAAAATAAAGGGGTGATCCTAAGACATGGTATTTGAACTTTTATTAAATGTCAGGAACTGTGAAACTGAGTTGTATGAGAAATGTATTCAGCTAAGCTTAGCCATAACCACATAGTAAACTCTTTACAGGTTAGGTTGTTGATGTGATTCTAGTCTGTCAGAACAGGAGATGTGTTGTTAGAACTAGCAGGTTGTTGATGTGATTCTTGTCTGTCAGAGCAGGAGATGTGTTGTTAGAACTAGCAGGATGTTGATGTGATTCTAGTCTGTCAGAGCAGGAGATGTGTTGTTAGAACTAGCAGGTTAGGTTGTTGATGTGATTCTAGTCTGTCAGAGCAGGAGAAGTGTTGTTAGAACTAGCAGGTTGTTGATGTGATTCTAGTCTGTCAGAGCAGGAGAAGTGTTGTTAGAACTAGCAGGATGTTGATGTGATTCTAGTTTGACTGATAATGAGAGTGGGCAGGGCTGAGGCTTTTAGGACACACCCACTAGTGTAGAGAGGACGATATGGGCTGGTTGCTGTTCTGCAGTACCTTATTATTTCCTCATCTCTTCTCCTCACATCATCTCATTTCACTCCTCCTCAACAGTGACTCATCCAAGCCAGAAGCAGTAGCCAGCTCAGGTACTCTCAACATTCTCTGATTCTGAGCTTTACTACCAAGACCAAGCTACTACTACTACTATCACTGTGTTACTCTCAACATTCTCTGATTCATGTCCAGGTAATGTGCTACGTTACAGATGGAGCTGCTCTGTTATGTCATGTTAACTTATGTCACTTAAAAGTTCATTTGTGTTACGTTTTGTCATGTTATGCGATGTCATTTTAAAATAAGTTATGTTAAATGCATAATGTACGATTCTAGTTCAATGACTGGAAGTCTACAGGTGCATTAGCAATGCTACCGTACCTGTAGACTTCCAGTCATTGTGCTAATGCTAAATAGCATTTGTTCGTGAAACAACCACTACCTTCCTTCCTAATGCACACACAGACATTAAAATGGTATCCAGGATCCCTTTAACACTATTAAAGGTTAATAAATGTAAAGTTAAGTTATGTAATGTAATATCATTGTTTCCTCTGTAGATCGGTTGGCAGAATGTCTCTGCTGCTTTGTTGTATAGTGATGGCTCTGCACCTCGCAACAGGTGAATATGAAACTTGAAAAACAGACGGTGTGTTTGTGTAAACAGTTCAAATGATTGATAAAAAACACCCTCTGTGTTTCTGTTAAAACACTTTTTTATTTAACCTGTATATAAATAGGCAGGTCAGTTAAGAACAAATTCTTATTCTTTATTTAACTAGGCAGGTCTGTAATTAAGAACAAATTCTTATTCTTTATTTAACTAGGCAGGTCTGTAATTAAGAACAAATTCTTAACCTTTATTTAACTAGGCAGGTCAGTTAAGAACAAATTCTTATTCTTTATTTAACTAGGCAGGTCTGTAATTAAGAACAAATTCTTAACCTTTATTTAACTAGGCAGGTCAGTTAAGAACAAATTCTTATTCTTTATTTAACTAGGCAGGTCTGTAATTAAGAACAAATTCTTAACCTTTATTTAACTAGGCAGGTCAGTTAAGAACAAATTCTTATTCTTTATTTAACTAGGCAGGTCTGTAATTAAGAACAAATTCTTAACCTTTATTTAACTAGGCAGGTCAGTAATTAAGAACAAATTCTTATTCTTTATTTAACTAGGCAGGTCTGTAATTAAGAACAAATTCTTAACCTTTATTTAACTAGGCAGGTCAGTAATTAAGAACAAATTCTTATTCTTTATTTAACTAGGCAGGTCTGTAATTAAGAACAAATTCTTAACCTTTATTTAACTAGGCAGGTCAGTTAAGAACAAATTCTTATTCTTTATTTAACTAGGCAGGTCTGTAATTAAGAACAAATTCTTATATAGAAATGGTTATTTATTTAAACAGGTTACTATTTATCCACATTATAGCAGGTGGTATAAAGCCATAGACTATGAATGATAACGTCAAAGGCCACACTGAAGTCTAACAAAACAGCCCCTACAATCTTTTGGTCACTTTATTTAACTAGGCAGGTCAGTTAAGAACAAATTCTTATTCTTTATTTAACTAGGCAGGTCAGTTAAGAACAAATTCTTATTCTTTATTTAACTAGGCAGGTCAGTTAAGAACAAATTCTTATTCTTTATTTAACTAGGCAGGTCAGTTAAGAACAAATTCTTATTCTTTATTTAACTAGGCAGGTCAGTTAAGAACAAATTCTTATTCTTTATTTAACTAGGCAGGTCAGTTAAGAACAAATTCTTATTCTTTATTTAACTAGGCAGGTCAGTTAAGAACAAATTCTTATTCTTTATTTAACTAGGCAGGTCAGTTAAGAACAAATTCTTATTCTTTATTTAACTAGGCAGTTCAGTTAAGAACAAATTCTTATTCTTTATTTAACTAGGCAGGTCAGTTAAGAACAAATTCTTATTCTTTATTTAACTAGGCAGGTCAGTTAAGAACAAATTCTTATTCTTTATTTAACTAGGCAGGTCAGTTAAGAACAAATTCTTATTCTTTATTTAACTAGGCAGGTCTGTAATTAAGAACAAATTCTTAAACTTTATTTAACTAGGCAGGTCAGTTAAGAACAAATTCTTATTCTTTATTTAACTAGGCAGGTCTGTAATTAAGAACAAATTCTTAAACTTTATTTAACTAGGCAGGTCAGTTAAGAACAAATTCTTATTCTTTATTTAACTAGGCAGGTCTGTAATTAAGAACAAATTCTTATTCTTTATTTAACTAGGCAGGTCAGTTAAGAACAAATTCTTATTCTTTATTTAACTAGGCAGGTCAGTTAAGAACAAATTCTTATTCTTTATTTAACTAGGCAGGTCTGTAATTAAGAACAAATTCTTATATAGATTATATAGAAATGTATTATTTATTTAAACAGGTAACTCTTTATCCACATTGATCATGAATTTCACTCAGCCAATCATCAACCATCTGTGTAAACGCTGTGGTTGTTGAAGCGTGCTGAAAGTCTGTTGTCAACTTGTTTACAGTAAAATAGAATTGTATCTAGTCAAACCCAACTCTAGATGCTATAAAGTATTTGAGGTGCTACTTGATCTAGCTTAGTTTGCACTTTTGGGATTATTCCCTTAATTGCTTCATATGTACCAGGTAAACTAAGTCAAGCACAGCTCTTGAACAGTACATACTGTCAATGTGTGTTGTTGTTCCAGGGCTGGATTCTGCCCCGGGGGTGGTGAACACTACAGAGGAGGAGGTGGAAGGGGTGGACTCCCAGTCACCATGCCCAGCCGGGTGGCATCAGAATGAGCATCGCTGCTTCTCCTTCTACCCCGTCTGGGCCACCTGGGCCACTGCAGAGGTAACGCTTGTAATTGGGAGAGCCTGAGAAACTAAAGGTCAACTTGTTCTGTTGCTGTAGTAGAGTTGGTTAGGCATTGATTTAGGGCAAATCCATGGTAAAAGAATGAAGCTAAAATCAGTTTTTTCACATAAAATTGTATGCTTTAAAATCTAGTTAAATTAAAAACTAATACTACTACTAGTACTACTTCTGTCACCAATACTACCACTTCTACTGCTGTCACTACTACAACTATTACTATTTCACAACCATTGATACTTCAAGACTAGCACACATTTAATTCAGGAAATGTCAATTTCTAGTCTGCATTGATCTTCGCTCCCTGAGGTTCATTGGTGCGGCTGGCTTCAGGGTTGGATGCGCGCTGTCTTAAGAAGCAGTGCGGCTTGGTTGGGTTGTGTTTCAGAGGACGCATGGCTTTCGACCTTCGTCTCTCCCGACGCCGTACGGGAGTTGTAGCGATGAGACAAGATAGTAATTATTAACAATTGGATACCACGAAATTGGGGGTAAAAAAATTAAAACTAGTACTACTTCTGTCACTAATACTACCACTTCTTCTGCTGTCACTACAACTGCTATTACTATTTCACAACCATTGATATTTCAAGACATTTAATTTAATTCAGGAAATGTCCATTTCTAGCCTGCGTTGATCCGGTAATGCCGGGGCTTTAGCTCAGTGGGCTAACACAGTGTTCTCTGACTGTCTCTCTAGTTGTACTGCTCCCAGCACAGAGGGAACCTGGTGTCGGTTCACAGCCCGGGTCAACAGGTGTTTGTCCAGGATCTGGTCAGGAGACACACAGACCAGCCGGTCTGGATGGGAGGCTACGATGCAGCTCAGGTACACTGGGTCAATAATTCATCAGTCAGTCTGTCAGTCTGTCAACCAGTCTGTCAAATGTCTACAGTTTACAGAGGCAAAAGCTCAACGTACTTTCTGCTTAAAAACAATGAAGTGGTTTCAATCCATCAACCAATGTGTTTCTGTGATAAGGAGGGGATGTGGCTGTGGAGTGACGGCTCAGCTGTTGACAGTTTCTACTGGGAGGAGGATGAGCCCAGTAACTCTGGACAGGGGGAGAACTGTATGGAGCTACACACTGGAGGTACACACACACACACATACACACACACACACACACACATACACACACACACACATACACACACACACACACACACACACACACATACACACACACACACACACACACACACACACACACACACACACACACACACACACACACACACACACACACTCTCTCTGAGCACATTGAAATAACTGAAGTGAGATTTGTCTTGACAACAGGTGGGCAGGGCTGGAATGACGTGTCCTGTGGAGAGCTGAGGTTCTATGTGTGTTCTATGGAGACAAGGTAGCAGGTCTAACACTGTCTTGTATCTGGACATGTTTTATACAGAGACCATATCAACACTCAATTACATTCATGTATTTCTTATTTCCTTTTCTTTTAGATCTGGTTTAGCATCATTACCAAGTCAGAAGAAATCACACGAGAGAGGTAGGAATGTCTTGGCCCATTGCCTCGGCAAAGTTAATGCTGTTGCAGGTGCAGCTCCTTGTTGAATGGCACTCTGACATTTAGAAGTGAACAGGTGTCATCTTCTAAATGTCAGAGTGCCATTCAACAAGGAGCTGCACCTGTTTGCCCTTTAAAACATGTTGACCGATCTGGAATTGTTTTTAAACTATTAAGCTTTTTGTCCTCCTAGAAAACCTCTTCCTCTTTAACGGGATATCTTCAACATTCTACATCTCCTTTATTTAAATCTCCCATTTTAAATCTGACTTCCAGTCTATTCATTTGGTAACTGCATCAATTAATTTAATGTAGCTAACTTCCTACTGTTGAATTAACTACCATAGAACTAGTTTAATGTAGCTAACTTCCTACTGTTGAATTAACTACCATAGAACTAGTTTAATGTAGCTAACTTCCTACTGTTGAATTAACTACCATAGAACTAGTTTAATGTAGCTAACTTCCTACTGTTGAATTAACTACCATAGAACTAGTTTAATGTAGCTAACTTCCTACTGTTGAATTAACTACCATAGAACTAGTTTAATGTAGCTAACTTCCCACTGGTGAATTAACTACCATAGAACTAGTTTAATGTAGCTAACTTCCTACTGTTGAATTAACTACCATAGAACTAGTTTAATGTAGCTAACTTCCTACTGTTGAATGAACTACCATAGAACTAGTTTAATGTAGCTAACTTCCTACTGTTGAATTAACTACCATAGAACTAGTTTAATGTAGCTAACTTCCCACTGTTGAATTAACTACCATAGAACTAGTTTAATGTAGCAAACTTCCTACTGTTGAATTAACTACCATAGAACTAGTTTAATGTAGCTAACTTCCTACTGTTGAATTAACTACCATAGAACTTTTAGAATGTTCTCATTAAGACTGATTATGCATTATGCTAATTATAACACCTCTAACCCACTTTCCTGTGGTAGCAATTCTACAGGAAGAGAGAGACTGCAGATTCTTTCAAACAACAATTTTATAAGATTTGCATAAATGAAGCAATCAACCATCACCAAGAATGGTCCAGAGTTGAAAGATTAACTAACATAGTCAGGTCTCTGCTTTTATAGAAGAATACATCCTTCTTGTATACACGGCAGTCAGCAGACAGAGTGTAAAAGGTCATTAGTCATCTGTGCAGATTTAAGATAGCACGAGGTTGATAGTCCGAGGACTCAACCGTCTAACTGCATTTACAATAACAAAAAAATGAAATAAAATAACATGTTATTGGTCACATACATGTGTTTTACAGATGTTATTGGTCACATACATGTGTTTAACAGATGTTATTGGTCACATACATTGGTTTAACAGATCTTATTGGTCACATACATGTGTTTAACAGATGTTATTGGTCACATACATGTGTTTAACAGATGTTATTGGTCACATAAATGTGTTTAACAGATATTATTGGTCACATGCATGTGTTTATCAGATGTTATTGCGGGTGTAGCGAAATGCTTGTGCTTCTAGTTCCGACAGTGCAGTAATATGTAACAGTTATCTACTGCTACTAATATCTATCTACTACTACCCACTGAAGGCTACTATTCTACAACAGTCACTCCCTCTACTAAAACCAACCTACTAAAATGTAACACTAACAAACTTCTAAACTACTTCCACTAGATGCACCATATCATATTTCCTCCCTAAATAATATCCTAAAACTTTTTTTATTCCTTATGAGTGAAAGTGTAGTAGTCTGACTGTAGTTGTTAGTGATGAAATATGTGACCTAACTGCCCCACACTCCAGGGTCACATGGATAAAATTGAACCTCTCTTAAATGAAAATGGATTTCCCTCCCTTCAGCAACATATATTTTCCCTCAACAGAGGCAAGCTGTTTCACCCCCTGGAGTCGATTGATGCACCGGCCAATCAATTGAAGTTACAAAACAACAAAAATCACGTCAAACACTCTGTTCATCAGCAAGCTGACCAGACTGTTCTAGATAGTAGATAGTAGACTGTTCTAGATAGTAGATAGTAGACTGTTCTAGATAGTAGATAGTAGACTGTTCTACATAGTAGAGAGTAGACTGTTCTAGATAGTAGATAGTAGACTGTTCTAGATAGTGGATAGTAGACTGTTCTAGATAGTAGATAGTAGACTGTTCTAGATAGTAGATAGTAGACTGTTCTAGATAGTGGATAGTAGACTGTTCTAGATAGTAGATAGTAGACTGTTCTAGATAGTAGATAGTAGACTGTTCTAGATAGTGGATAGTAGACTGTTCTAGATAGTAGATAGTAGACTGTTCTAGATAGTGGATAGTAGACTGTTCTAGATAGTAGACTGTTCTAGATAATAGATAGTAGACTGTTCTAGATAGTAGATAGTAGACTGTTCTAGATAGTAGATAGTAGACTGTTCTAGATAGTGGATAGTAGACTGTTCTAGATAGTAGATAGTAGACTGTTCTAGATAGTAGATAGTAGACTGTTCTAGATAGTAGATAGTAGACTGTTCTACATAGTAGAGAGTAGACTGTTCTAGATAGTAGATAGTAGACTGTTCTAGATAGTAGATAGTAGACTGTTCTAGATAGTAGATAGTAGACTGTTCTAGATAGTAGATAGTAGACTGTTCTAGATAGTGGATAGTAGACTGTTCTAGATAGTAGATAGTAGACTGTTCTAGATAGTAGATAGTAGACTGTTCTAGATAGTAGATAGTAGACTGTTCTAGATAGTAGATAGTAGACTGTTCTAGATAGTGGGAGAGTCTGTTATTTAGAATTCAGGAATACAGGTTACATACATTGCTAATGCAACTAATCCCTCTATGGTTCAATGTGATTTTAGTGTCCTTTTTGGAGGATTTTGAGATAGGATTGATTATAGATTTCTACTATACTGAAGGAATAATACCAATCTCAAAACAAGTCTGCAAAGAGTTCAAATAGTATTTGGAAAAGTTTTTGGGGAAATGATGACATATTTCACAATAATTGATGCAAGAAATAAATGTATTGTTCCGATATCATTACAACATAGGTGTACTGTAATCAAATGAAAGAAACAAGGTTTAGCAGGCACCAGTTAGCATTAAGCCTGTCTGGAGCATCTGACCATAGTTTCTCATCCACATCACAGTAAATGTCCTCATTGTTCATGCACCTGCGGAAAAACCTTTTGGCATGACAAATCCAAGCCTGACATAGTTCTGGATTGATGTCTCATCCATGGCCTGAAGGAGGGCAGTATGCTCAAGGGGACGGCCATCATACATCTTCCACCTTTATTGTAATCATTAAATGTATTTTAATTGCGCTTGTGTATTATAGTGGCTCAGTTAGTATGAGCATGGCACTAGCAACACCAGAGCTGTGGGTTTGATTCCCACTGAGGTCACATACCAACACTTTGGAGAAAAACACCTGCTACACAAATGGCATATATTAGAGTGATAGTAAAATGTATTTTAACAAATGAGAAGAGAATCATATCTAAAGTAAAGAGTGGGTTGCATTGTGAAAAGCATTTACATTTTTATGAACATGTATTGCAATGTGAAACATGTATTTCTAGATGAAACACTGATTAAGTCTGGTGAATAAGTGACTGTATGATTTTGTGTCTTGTAATAGTCAATGAAAAAAATTGCTTAGTTTTGAAACAACTGTCTTTTTGATGAACTGTTTTGAGTTTTGTACTAATCATTGCTAAAAATGTACCACATAGTTGTGAACACTGCCCCTCCCTCCCTCCCTCCCTCCCTCCCTCCCTCCCTCCCTCCCTCCCTCCCTCCCTCCCTCCCTCCCTCCCTCCCTCCCTCCCTCCCTCCCTCCCTCCCTCCCTCCCCCAGAGCTGGCTGAAGAGGTGAGTATTTATGACGTCCTGTGGGAGACCAGTGAGAGAGTAGCAGATGAGATCCTCGACTCAGCCTTCCTCAGAGGGATGTATTCCAGACGTCTGCCTGCCCACTGCTATGCTGACTTCTGCCACCAGGAGGTGCTATACCTGGACAGAGTCATCACCATGCTGCGGGTGAAAAGAAAATACATTAAATAAAACCAATACCATAAAGATTTACTTACTATGACTGTGATACGTGGTTGTCGTCCCTAGCTATCTTAAGATAAGTTGCTCTGTATAACAGTGTAAATGTGTGTATGAGCCAGGTGCTGATCAGAACAGTCCAGGGTCCTCCAGACATCATGATGTTTCTCCAGAGAACACATCAACGCTACCAGGAGTCACTGAAGGAGGCCCAGATCCAAACTCCACCACACCTGGTAGGAAGCTGTTATAACAATCACCCTTAATATACAATTTAAGATAATATATATTAGTATATAATTTAAGAGGATTTATAGCAAGAAAATTCAACTAGAACGTAGTAGGTGATTTATCTATTACAAAAACCTTCCATAAACATTTTCAATTGCATACCTTAAGGGAACATTTTGACATTCGCCATACGGTTAGTGAGAAAGTCCATATTGCAAATGTACGGTCCCTTACTAGACATCCGAAAACGTTTGTAAAAATTGCGGACGGCGTCGGGCCGTGCGGCAGTGCCGGATCTACCGGGAAGTCATCAAACGAACTCTCTCGGACATTCGGTTTCCGTTTGATAAAATAATCAAATTTTGGTCATTTTTCTGCTGTCCCGGTAAATCCCACAAGAGGGCATAAGCAATCATATTTCAAATGTACAAAACATCACGAATCACGACGTGGCCTTATCTCCTAAACTGAAAATATTTCGAAGCCCAAACTTGGTGAGCATAGGTTTGGCATAATGGGCAGTTGGCCCCAAACAAGATGGCATCTAGGCCTCAACGGTTTTTGAGTTAATTCAAAAATTTGAGCCATTTTTCAACGGTTTTTGAGTTATGGCCATTTTTCTGGGATTAAAGGTCCAAAATGAAAATAGAGCAATAACTTTTGCACTTCACGTCAAAGTAAAGGAACCTACGGTGTCAATAAAAAAAGAACTAGACATTTATCTATCGTTGTTTACGAGAAATCGTACAATGTCAAATTGGTGATGTTCAAAAATAGTTTTTTTTTAAACAGTTACAGATCCAGTTGCAGGGTGTTCATACGAATCTTTTTAAAGTGTGCTGCGAGATTTCTGTGATTTTCTGTGATTTTCTGAAATAACACACACTCACTAAACCCTCCGTAAATAACTTAGTTCTTAACGTAAAGACTTAAAACTCAGGATTCTGTAAAGGCATACCCCAATCAGGATATGAGTTTATGTATAGCTTCCTGTGCCAACCGGAAGTGCCATGATTGGTGTCACAGGGGCTGTTTCGAAGGGTTAAAAAAGTCAGATCTTTCCAAAACTTAATGTGTGATTAGGCAACCCCCATGAACTCTAAATCAGTAATTTTTCCCATAAAATTTCAAAGAAAAACTAAATCACACACACACACAGCTTGGCAGGAGGGACCCATTGGGGTGCATAGAGACACACAGTGCCTGCAATAGTTACCTTTGTTCGAGCTAAAAAAGAACCGTCAGACCTAGAGTTCTGAAACTTTAGAAACCTTTTCTAGACCTCAGGTTGATAGTGCGTGGTGAGTTAGGTGGCTCTAGAAGGTTCTCGGACCGAGAAACAGCCTCGTACATTTGCAATGACTTCAATTAATTTTGACCATTATGAAAATGACGACATTTAGAAAATAGACGCAAGACTAGGTGCATTGAAACCGGCTCGGCGCATAGAGATGGCATGGAAAAAAGTGGATTTTCATCACCAATCAGGGTCTTGCTCGGGCACCGAATTACCTATCGAGCCGAAACTCGGGATTTGGGGTCGCCTCACATAGGCCTACACATAATGTCCGAACTGGACCCGCAGCTAGAACGTAACTATGTGTTTTACGTTTTTATTATGTTTTAAACTGAAGGCGCTGTGAATTATGGGCCTGCTCTGAAATATGTGATAGTTGGCTTCTAAATTAGTTGTAAAAAGTGGGTTTGGTGTCAATTGGTATCAGTTTGGTGTCAGAATGACATCTAATTGACTGATGAACACTGACTTGCTAGTTGACTTTTGTACATTTGCAATATGTTTAAACGGAGAGGGACCATCACCAAAATGGCATTCTGAAATCAACACTAAAAATGGCATCACCATAGTCTCCAGACTGTGCCAAGTTCAACGAGACGCCCTGCTTGACTGTAGCTCGCTCTGAGTGCAGCGATCTTGAAAAAGAGAAGGCCCAAAATGAAGCCTGGCCCTAAATGTCATTTGCTTTTGGGTGACAGTGAGAGAACCGTTAGGATGAGAAGCACAATTCGACCTCAGGTACGTTCCTGAGGTCCTCCCGATCCGTGCAAGCCTAACCTTGACCGTGTGGCATTAACCCTTAACAGTAAAACAGGGTTTTTTGTTCTCACAGATTACAACGACTTCTCTCCCCATAGGAATACATTGCCTGCACCCCTAAATTCAACCTGAATCCTATGTGGGTTATGAATGCCGTATGAACCTGTCTTCGATGACAGTCCATCAGGCCACTATGAGGTCTACGTGTGTTGATTCTAAGCTTCCTGGACCAACCGGAAGTGGTTAAATTCACCCTAAAAGTGTATATCCATACCCTGCCTGCAGTTTGATAGAAATAGTGCATTCAACCCTGTGTAAATCAGTCAGTTCTTAACGTAAAGACCTAAAACTCAGGATTCTGTAAAAGCATACCCCAATGAGGATATGTGTTGACTTATAGCTTCCTGTGCCAAACGGAAGTGCCATAATTGGTGTCTCAGGGGCTGTTTCGAAGGGTTAAAAAAGTCAGATCTTTCCAAAACTTCATATGTGTGATTAGGCAACCCCACTGAACTGTAAATCAGTCAAAGAAAAACGAAATCACACACACAGCTTGGAAGGATGGACACATTGGGGTGCGTAGAGAAATACACTGCCTGCATTAGTTAACCTTGTTGGAACCTTTAAAGAACCGTCAGACCTAGAGTTCCGAAACATTAGAAACCTGTTCTAGACCTCAGGTCGATAGTGCGTGGTGAGTTACGTGGCTCTAGAAGGTTCTCGGACCGAGAAACAGAGCCTCGTACATTTGCAATAACTTCAATTAATTTCTGCATCATGAAAATGACGACATTTAGAAATGTCCCAGAGTCGCAAGACTAGGTGCATTGCGACCGCCTCTGCCCATATAGACGGACCCCAACGTTTCTGTCCGATTGCTCATTCAAGGACCCCGTAGCAAGGCATGGAAAAAGAGTCTTGCAAGGGCACCAAATGACTTATTGAGCCGAAAGTTGGGATTCGGGGTCGCCTCAGCTAGGCCTATACATGACATCTGAACTGGACCCACAGCTAGAACGTTACTACGTTTTTTACGTTTTATTATGGTTAGAACAGAAGGCGTTGTGAATTTTGGGCCAGCTCTGAAGTATGTGATAGTTGGCTACTAAGCGAGTTGGAAAAAGTGGGTTTGGTGTCAGTTTGTATCAGTTTGGTGTCAGAATGATATCTAATTGACTGATGGACAGTGACTTGCTGGTGACTATTGTCCATTTGCAATATGTTTAAACAGTGAGGTACCATCGCCAAAGTGACATTCTGAAATCAACCCCAACGAGTGATGGAGAGGAACCAGAATCACTGCCCAGCCATCCCGAGTTCATCGGGCCAGTCAATTTCGCATTCCTCCAGGATTTTTATAGCATGACAAATTTGTGATGGTAAATGCCCATTGAACCATATTGCAAATGCACAGTGAATTTGCAAAAGTGAGAAAACATAAACAAATGGACATAATGAAATCAACACAATGAGCGATGGAGAAGAACCACTATCAATGCCCGGCCATTCACTTTTTAAGGGTGTGTGAAGTTTTTTCAAAATGTTTGCTATTTTTGACTTTTGACTTCCTATGAAATCATATTGCAAATGGACAAAACATATGCCTTATGCACAAGTTTAAAAAATATATATATTTTTTAAATATGGCTAAAGTATGTTGATACAGTTCTTATACATGTGTAATTGACAAAAAAATCGAAAGAATTTTGAAAAATGGTCCAGAAAGCACTTTTTTAAGGGTGTGTGATGTTTTTTCAAAATTGTAGCTATTTTTGACTTTTGACTTTTGACTTCCTATGAAATCATATTGCAAATGGAGAAAACATATGCCTTATGCACAAAAAAAAAAAATTATGATAATAAAATATGACTAAAGTATGTTGATACGGTTCTTATACATGTGTAATTGACACAAAAATCGAAAGAATTTTGAAAAATGGTCCAGAAAGCACTTTTTAAGGGTGTGTGAAGTTTTTTCAAAATTTTAGCTATTTTTGACTTTTGACTTCCTATGAAATCATATTGCAAATGGACAAAACATATGCCTTATGCACAAGTAATTTTTTTTTTTAAATAAACAAATATGGCTAAAGTATGTTGATACAGTTCTTATACATGTGTAATTGACACAAAATTCTAAAGAATTTCGAAAAATGGTCCAGAAAGCACTTTTTTAAGGGTGTGTGAAGTTTTTCCAAATTTTTGCTATTTTTGCCTCATGCACAAGTAAAAAAAAATGATGATGATGATAATAAAATATGACTAAAGTATGTTAATACAGTTCTTATACATGTGTAATTGACACAAAAATCGAAAGAATTTCGAAAAACTGTCCAGAAAGCACTTTTTTAATTAAGGGGGTGATAAGTTTTTGATTTCTTTTCTCACTTTTTCAAAATTTTACTTTTGGATGTTGACTTGTATTACATTTCCAATATGAAAAACCACGGTGGAGCGCGCTCGCCGCCTGTTGGATTTTTAAAGTGTTACACCTGGCATTTGCCATATGGCATTTGCAATCAACTTTGAATGAAACAACGCCAAATTGAGTATTGGACACCGTGTATATGGTTTGTCCAGTGCCAATGACACTGTGTTTAAGTGACACTGTGTCCAGTCCCCATGGACACTGTGTTTAAGGTTTGTCCAGGGCCATTCATTTTTGTCCATTTCAGGTGGGTGTTCCCTTTTTTTGTTTTGGTTAATTTCAAGTTCAATTTGCGGCTACCCAAGTTTTGGTGTCTTTAGACACACCCCAAAATGTAAACCAATCATATCTTCTATCTTTTCCCTTTTTGACTCCCTTTACTTCATTCAGTTCAAGGTCTTTTAACATGACAGTTTATAGCTGGTTTCCAGTCATTTGGGAATATTAAAACATCTTCATATAATCAATAAGCCACTTCAGAGTTTCCTTTAAGAACATTTGGTGCCTGACAACATGACAGGGAAGGTTTTAATTTACAGGATATTTGAGAAACCCATATACATTCAGATCCAACTTGGTGCCTGACAACATGACAGGGAAGGTTTTAATTTACAGGATATTTGAGAAACCCATATACATTCAGATCCAACTTGGTGCCTGACAACATGACAGGGAAGGTTTTAATTTACAGGATATTTGAGAAACCCATATACATTCAGATCCAACTTGGTGCCTGACAACATGACAGGGAAGGTTTTAATTTACAGGATATTTGAGAAACCCATATACATTCAGATCCAACTTGGTGCCTGACAACATGACAGGGAAGGTTTTAATTTACAGGATATTTGAGAAACCCATATACATTCAGATCCAACCTGGTGCCTGACAACATGACAGGGAAGGTTTTAATTTACAGGATATTTGAGAAACCCATATACATTCAGATCCAACCTGGTTCCTGACAACATGACAGGGAAGGTTTTAATTTACAGGATATTTGAGAAACCCATATACATTCAGATCCAACTTGGTGCCTGACAACATGACAGGGAAGGTTTTAATTTACAGGATATTTGAGAAACCCATATACATTCAGATCCAACCTGGTGCCTGACAACATGACAGGGAAGGTTTTAATTTACAGGATATTTGAGAAACCCATATACATTCAGATCCAACCTGGTGCCTGACAACATGACAGGGAAGATTTAATTTACAGGATATTTGAGAAACCCATATACATTCAGATCCAACCTGGTGCCTGACAACATGACAGGGAAGATTTAATTTACAGGATATTTGAGAAACCCATATACATTCAGATCCAACCTGGTGCCTGACAACATGACAGGGAAGATTTAATTTACAGGATATTTGAGAAACCCATATACATTCAGATCCAACCTGGTGCCTGACAACATGACAGGGAAGATTTAATTTACAGGATATTTGAGAAACCCATATGCATTCAGATCCAACCTGGTGCAGGACAACATGACAGGGAAGATTTAATTTACAGCATATTTGAGAAACCCGAAAATAGAACTGTTTGGTCATAATGACCATCGTTATGTTTGGAGGAAAAAGGGGGAGGCTTGCAAGCCAAAGAACACCATCCCAACCTTGAAGCACGGGGGTGGCAGCATCATGTTGTGGGGGTGCTTTGCACCAACCCAACCTCTGGTCTGTGGAGTCTGGACCTGATGTTAGCTTGAGTGACGTATTTATTTATGACATGCAGGAGGGACTGGTGCACTTCACAAAATAAATGCCATCATGAGGAAGGACAATTATGTGGATATATTGAAGCAATATCTCAAGACATCAGTCAGGAAGTTGAACTTTGGTTGCAAATGGGTCTTCCAAATGGACAATGACCCCAAGAATACTTCCAAAGTTGTGGCAAAATGGCTAAAGGACAACAAAGTCAAGGTATTGGAGTGGCCATCACAAAGCGCTGACCTCAATCCCATAGAAGATTTGTGGGCAGAACTGAAAAAGCATGTGCGAGCAATGAGGCCTACAAACCTGACTCAGTAACACCAGCTCTGTCAGGAGGACTGGACCAACATTTACCCATCTACTTGTGGGAAGCTTGTGAAAGGCTAACCGAAATGTTTGACCCAAGTTAAACAATTTATAGGCAATGCTACCAAATACTAATTGACTCACTGGGATGAAATATATAAAAGGTGAAATAAATAATTCTCTCTACTATTATGCTGACATTTCACATTCTTAAAATAAAGTGGTGATCCTAAGACATGGAATTTGAACTTTTATTAAATGTCAGGAACTGTGAAACTGAGTTGAAATGTATTCAGCTAAGCTTAGCCATAACCACATAGTAAACTCTTTGTCTCACTTCCTCCATCTCTTTCTCTTCCTCTTCCTGCCTACAGAACCTGTCCTCCATCCAGCCCTCTGCAGCTGTGCGTCAGTACCTCCAGAGCTTCCATGACATTGTAAATGAGGAGCCCATTTACTGGCTGGTGTCTCTGCTGCCCAGAGCCCTGCTCAGACCTTACCTGGCACAGAACCTGCCCCTGGGAGAGAGGACCAGACCAGACCCCAGCCCCTGCCTTTACCCCTGGCTAAATCTCTTCCCCTGCCCCTGCTACCAGTGGGGGGGAGAGGACATGAAGCCAGACCAGAGGAACCAGAAGGATGAGTCTGGGACATATTACAGGTATATTGAGGAGATATTAATGTAATACAACTGATACAATATAATATATGCTGATTGATATTGATGATATGAGGTATGCTAATTGATATTGATGACATTGATTGCCTATGGAAGGTTATAGTGTCTGAACTCCACATTGTTGTGTTTAATCTTGTCAAGTGTGGTGATATTGTGGAGTGAATCTATTCCATCATGTCTCTCTCTCCAGGCATCTACTGGAGAAGTACCAGGATGTGATAGACGTCTATAAGGCTGTCAACATCTTCAGAGTCCAGATGATCAACGAGAAGTCTCTCTTCACCTCCAGGTGCGGTTAGCCTGACTTAGGTCTACAGTTAGCCTAACTTACGAATGCTGTTAGCCTGGTCCTGCTATCTAAGTCTACAGTTAGCCTGGTCCTGCTAATCAAGTTTACAGTTAGCCTGGTCCTGCTAATCAAGTTTACAGTTAGCCTTGTCCTGCTATCTAATTCTACAGTTAGGTCCTGCTAAACAAGTCTTGCCAGGTCTCCCTCTCAAAACAGGCTCTGAACCCTACGGGATCTTCTTAGCCTAGGCACCAGTCTATTTTGTGATAACATTCTACTCCTTGTCAACATAATTTGGCATATGACATGGAGTACAAGAAGTGTAATCCCAACTAGCGCATATGGTTTATTGAAAGTTGTGGGAACATACATTTTTGGTTTACCATTGGTTCTTGGGAGGAAACCATAACTTTACTGCCTGGTAAAACGGAGCATTTTTTAAACGTTCTGAAAACGGAAGTGGAAAGTTAGCCTGTTCTGGGAACGTTAAGTTTTAGGTTGCAGGGAGGTTCTGAGAACGTTTTACTATGGTTCCGGGGAGGTTCTGAGAACGTCTAACTATGGTTCCAAGGAGGTTCTGAGAACGTCTAACTATGGTTCCAGGGAGGTTCTGAGAACGTCTAACTATGGTTCCAGGGAGGTTCTGAGAACGTCTTACTATGGTTCCAGGGAGGTTCTGAGAACGTTTTACTATGGATCCAGGGAGGTTCTGAGAACGTGTGACGTAGAAGTCCGTCACTGGCCGCGGGCAGCATTTGGTTCTTATATATACACATATTCATCACTCCTCCCTGCGCCATTATACCATAAGTTAACAATGTGGGTCGACACACAATTTAACTTCTGTCTTGGTGCATGCATTTCACACTTGTCAATGTTCATATTTGAGAGATACAATAATTATTATACTTATCAATGTTGTGGATGAGCGCATTGTTTGTTTGTTCTGTTCCTCTCTCTCCATCTCTGTAGCTTCTGGGTATGCTGGAAAAGGACCCGAGCTAAGGGAATTGGGTTGGCTTTATAGTGCCTGTCCCAAATGGCTCATTAATGCATATGGGCATATTGAAAGATATTATCAGTAGTGATGTAATGTTGTAAATGTTATGTTGTGATATTGTTTAAAACCGTGTTGCAATGTATATCCTTTAGTATGTTTAGTTCATGGAAAATGTAGGTTTGTATTGTTAATTGATTAATTAATTAGGGTTAATTGTTCTGAGGGGAGGGGCTAGCCCTACAAAAGGAGCCTCTCTCCAGTCTCTAAGGGGGATTTTTTGGATTGAGCTGTGGATGGGGCAGCATTGTTGTTAAGCTGTCCCATAAGGTAGACGTTGATGGCAGTACTGTTGTTTTCTGTTCCGGAATCACTTGTAAATAAACACCTTTGCACAGAAGAACTTTTGCGGTTCCGCCATCTTTTTATTTTTATAGAGGTTAGGATATCCAGTTTAGCCATCTGGCCTACTCTACGTGGCATATGGTGGCAGTGGTGGGATGGCGTACCGCAAATCAGTGAATTCCAACAAGAGAGGTAAAGGAATGCGTACAGGATTGCGTTCTCAGCAACAGCATCAACTGTCAGAAAAGGTACCTGAAGTTGAACCGGGGTGGAATACCATGGAATCGTCTGGTGAAGAAGAGGTCAAGTATGAGAAACTAGGAGCCCGACCGCGGGGCCAAAGACAACCAGAACTGGGTGAGCTGCTGACTGAAGGAGCAGTTGGGGGACCAGAACCACACCCAACCATGGTAACCCTTTTTCAGCAACTTTTCGCCTGCCTTGAGAGGAGGGACGAAGACCTCAAGCAGGAGTTACGTGGCCTACACCAATCTATCCTCACAGCTCCCCACCAGGCGGAACTCGTCAGTGAGAGCCCAAGATTGGGTCTTCCAACACCAGGACGACAAAGGCTCGATGCAGCAGGGACTTCAACTCCACAGCAGGCACCCCAAGCAGTAATGAGGCCAGCACCAGGAGACCAGTCCAGCAGTGTTAACGTCCATCTTCCAGCATTCCTGAGGAAGGAGCCAAAGATGCCCTCATACCAGCAGGGGGAGGACATTGAAAACTACCTGCTGAGGTTTGAGCGCATGGCTAAGACGTGGCAGTGGCCTGAGGTAGAGTGGGCCTGCAGGCTTGTCCCATTGCTCACGGGCAAGGCCTTAGAGGCTTACACAGCAATGGATGAGGGGCTGGCCAATGTCTACAAGGGCTTGAAGGAAGCGCTGCTGGTGAAGTTTGACATCTCACCGGAAACCTACCGTCAACGCTTCAGAGCTGCATCAACGCCATCGGGTGAGTCGCCGACAGAGACGTACCACCGCCTCAAGGGTCTCTACCGACGATGGGTTCGACCGGGGGAGAAGACACAGGACGAAATCGGGGAGGTCATCATCCTCGAGCAACTTCTACAAGTTCTACCACACGACATTCGAACCTGGGTCCGAGAGCACGAGCCCAAGGACGGGCTTATGGCGGCCAAGCTTGCACTGCAGTATCTTAATGCACGTAAAGGGGGCCCACCACAACCTGCAGCACCCACTCCAAGGAGTCTCAGAGACACAAGGGACATCAGAAACGCCAGAGATGGTGGAGGTAACTCTGGGGGTTATGTGTCTGGGAGGGAGGTAAGGGATCATGCAGTTCGCTCTGATGGGAGGGGTCTGACCTGTTTTTACTGCCGGCAGCAGGGGCACAAAGCTTCAATGTGTCCACTACGTAAATCCAAGCTCTCAGGTTACTGTTATGTACCCAGAGAGGGGGATGGTGTTCAGAATAGACAGACTCGGGAAGGGTCATGCTTGGTACCTGTGAAAGTGAATGGTAAAAGTCTTACTGCAATGATTGACACCGGCAGTTCCCTGTCATTGATCAGAAAAGGTAATGTACCTGTTAATGACATTGATTATGGTCATCAGACACTGATCCAATGTGTCCATGGTGACCAGTCACAGCAGCCCACAGCTGAGCTCACAGTTGAGATTCAGGGTCAGAAATACCTCCTCAAAGTTGGGGTAATGGAGAAGCTACCTTTTGAGATGATTTTGGGGAGGGATGTGCCTGTACTCTCTGATCTGTTGGGAAGTGTGGGGGGTCAGCTATATGAGCAGTCAGTTTGCCAGTCTGATGTTCAGATGGCATGTTCAGTTGTCACTCGTGCCCAGGCCAAAGCTGGTTTACAACCTCTGCCTGACTTGTGTGATAGTCTGTGCGAGGGGGGAACCAAAGGGCCCAGAAAGTCACGCCGCCAGCGGCGTCTTGAGAAGTATGTTGGAACCCCTGTACCTGTTGCTGATGTGTCTGGGTTAGAGGTGCAATGGGATGTTCCACAAAATTTTGCTACATTGCAGAATTCTGACGCAACCTTGAAATGTTTGTTTGACAAGGCCTTAGCTGGGGACAGTCAATCTTTATGTGGGGGGATTTACACAGTAGACAACCACATACTCTACCTTGGGTCAGAGGCAGATAGCAGGAAGTTGGTGGTGCCATCTACCTGTAGACCACTTGTTCTCAACCTTGCACATACAGTTCCATGGGCAGGCCATCTAGGGCAACATAAGACCTATCTTAGGCTAGGCTCCCGTTTCTTTTGGCCCTCCATGTATACTGATGTACAAAAATACTGCAAATCATGCCCCACGTGCCAGAAAACCAGTGCTGTCCGTAGGTCTGAACGGGCTCCTCTATGTTCACTGCCAGTTATCTCTACCCCATTCAAGAGAATTGCAATGGACATTGTTGGACCCTTGGAGAAGAGTAGTGCAGGTTACAAGTATATATTGGTGATCTGTGACTATGCCACCCGGTTCCCAGAAGCCTTCCCACTCCGTTCCATAACCACTCCAAAGATAATTAGTGCTCTTGTTCAGCTCTTCTCTCGTGTAGGAATCCCAGATGAAATCCTGACGGACCAAGGGACAAACTTCACCTCGCGACTGATGGTTCAACTCCACCGACAGCTGGGCATTAAAGGCTTGAGGACTACTCCCTACCATCCCCAAACGGATGGGCTCGTAGAGAGATTCAATCAAACGCTCAAGAACATGCTGAGGAAGTTTGTGGCTGACACTGGTAAAGACTGGGATAAGTGGTTACCCTTTCTGCTTTTTGCTTACAGGGAGGTGCCTCAGGCATCGACAGGTTTCTCGCCATTCGAACTCCTCTATGGATGGCCAGTGCAAGGACCACTGGACCTGCTGAAGAAGTGCTGGGAAGGTTCCCCAGTAGCTACCTCAGGACAGGGGATTGTCCAGTATGTCCTCCAGATGCGAGACAGGTTGGAACGGTACCGAGAGGAAGCTAGAGCAAACCTTCAGCAAGCCCAGAAGGCCCAGAAGAGAGGCTATGACCAGCACGCTCGCCACAGAGAGTTTGAGCCAGGACAGAAAGTCCTGCTCCTCCTTCCCTCGTCTACCAGCAAGCTCCTTGCGCAATGGCAAGGACCGTACCTAATCGGGAGGAAGATGGGCCCGGTGACCTACGAGGTGCTGCACCCGGACAAGGGTAAGAAGAAGCAAACCTACCATGTGAACCTTCTCAAGGCCTGGGAGGAGAAAGAGGAACTCTCCAAAGGAAAGTCCTTTCTGGTCCGCAGAGTAGAAGAGGATGAGTCGGATGGGGTCACAGAGGCATGGAAAGAACGAGCAGAAGTCATACTGGCTCACCTGGAAGAAGACAAGCAAGATGAGCTGAAGCAGCTGTTTGGCAAGTATCCGGCCCTCTTCAGTCAGAGACCAGGAAGAACCAAAGTCCTGGAACACGTCATTCGTTTGAAACCTGGCCAGAACCCTGTCCGCCAGCATCCTTACCGTGTGCCTGAGAGGCTGGTGGTAGCCCTCAAGGAAGAGGTCCACACCATGATAGAGATGGATGTTGTCGAGCCATCTTCAAGTGAATGGAGCAGCCCTATTGTCATTGTCCCAAAGAAGGATGGCTCTTTGCGCGTCTGCATGGACTTCCGTAAGGTGAATGCCATCTCCCAGTTTGATGCCTATCCCATGCCCCGCATTGATGACTTACTGGAGAGAATAGGTAGAGCTCATTACATCACCACATTGGATCTCTGCAAAGGGTACTGGCAGGTGCCCCTGGATGAACAATCCAAGGCCTACACTGCATTCCGGACGCCAATGGGCCTGTTCCAGTTCAAGGTCATGCCGTTTGGCCTTCATGGGGCCCCTGCGACTTTCCAGAGGCTGATGGACAAGGTCCTCCAGGACTGTGACAATTACTGTGCTGCTTACTTGGACGACGTGGTGATCTACAGCCACTCCTGGGAGGAGCACATACAGCATCTTAGCAGCGTCCTGGGGAAGATCCATGAAGCAGGCCTCACGCTTAACCTCCTGAAGTGTGAGTGGGCGAAACAGGAGACAAAGTACCTGGGTTACCAGCTGGGTAAGGGTGAAGTTCGGCCTCAGGTGGAGAAAGTGGAGTCCATCAGGAATAGCCCTCAACCCAGAACCAAGACACAGGTGAAGTCCTTCCTAGGTCTGGCAGGGTGGTACCGGAGATTCATTCCACAGTTTTCGACCATCGCTGTCCCTCTGACCAACCTCACTTCGAAGGGGGCCAGCAACCCTGTGAAGTGGACTGAGGAGTGTGAGGAAGCCTTCATGACACTAAAAAAACGACTGTGCTCATTCCCTGTTCTCCAGACCCCTGATTTTAAGAAGAGATTTCTTGTGCAGGTGGACGCTTCGGCTGTAGGAATTGGAGCTGTACTGGCCCAAGGGGAGCCAAGAGAAGAGCTTCCTGTGCTGTACCTGAGTCGGAAGCTGTTGCCCAGGGAAACCAGGTATTCTACAATCGAAAAGGAGTGCCTGGCTATAAAGTGGGCCCTAGATAGCCTCCGTTACTACCTTCTTGGGAGGGAATTTGACCTGCACACGGATCACAGAGCACTGACCTGGATCCAGACCATGAAGGACCGGAATTCTCGTGTGACCAGGTGGTATCTGGAGCTCCAGCCCTTCAGGTTCTGTGTCCGTCACAAGGCAGGAAAAGAGAACGTTACTGCGGACTACCTATCAAGGCTCCCGAACATGGTCGCTTCAGGAGAGGAGGAAGGTAATGTGACGTAGAAGTCCGTCACTGGCCGCGGGCAGCATTTGGTTCTTATATATACACATATTCATCACTCCTCCCTGCGCCATTATACCATAAGTTAACAATGTGGTTCGACACACAATTTAACTTCTGTCTTGGTGCATGCATTTCACACTTGTCAATGTTCATATTTGAGAGATACAATAATTATTATACTTATCAATGTTGTGGATGAGCGCATTGTTTGTTTGTTCTGTTCCTCTCTCTCCATCTCTGTAGCTTCTGGGTATGCTGGAAAAGGACCCGAGCTAAGGGAATTGGGTTGGCTTTATAGTGCCTGTCCCAAATGGCTCATTAATGCATATGGGCATATTGAAAGATATTATCAGTAGTGATGTAATGTTGTAAATGTTATGTTGTGATATTGTTTAAAACCTTGTTGCAATGTATATCCTTTAGTATGTTTAGTTCATGGAAAATGTAGGTTTGTATTGTTAATTGATTAATTAATTAGGGTTAATTGTTCTGAGGGGAGGGGCTAGCCCTACAAAAGGAGCCTCTCTCCAGTCTCTAAGGGGGATTTTTTGGATTGAGCTGTGGATGGGGCAGCATTGTTGTTAAGCTGTCCCATAAGGTAGACGTTGATGGCAGTACTGTTGTTTTCTGTTCCGGAATCACTTGTAAATAAACACCTTTGCACAGAAGAACTTTTGCGGTTCCGCCATCTTTTTATTTTTATAGAGGTTAGGATATCCAGTTTAGCCATCTGGCCTACTCTACGTGACTTACGTCTTACTATGGTTCCAGGGAGGTTCTGAGAACATTTTACTATGGTTCCGGGGAGGTTCTGAGAACGTCTAACTATGGTTCCAGGGAGGTTCTGAGAACGTCTAACTATGGTTCCAGGGAGGTTCTGAGAACGTTTTACTATGGATCCAGGGAGGTTCTGAGAACGTCTTACTATGGTTCCAGGGAGGTACTGAGAACGTCTAACTATGGTTCCAGGGAGGTTCTGAGAACGTCTAAGTATGGTTCCAGGGAGGTTCTGAGAACGTCTAACTATGGTTCCAGGGAGGTTCTGAGAACATCTAACTATGGTACCAGGGAGGTTCTAAGAACGTCTAACTATGGTTCCAGGGAGATTCTGAGAAGTTCTGAGAACATCTAACTATGGTTCCAGGGAGGTTCTGAGAACGTCTAACTATGGTTCCAGGGAGGTTCTGAGAACGTCTAACTATGGTTCCAGGGAGGTTCTGAGAACGTCTAACTATGGTTCCAGGGAGGTTCTGAGAACGTCTAACTGTGGTTCCAGGGAGATTCTGAGAACATCTTACTATGGTTTCAGGGAGGTTCTGAGGTTCTGAGAACGTCTAGCTATGGTTCCAGGGAGGTTCTGAGAACATCTAACTATGGTACCAGGGAGGTTCTGAGAACGTCTAACTGTGGTTCCAGGGAGATTCTGAGAACATCTTACTATGGTTTCAGGGAGGTTCTGAGGTTCTGAGAACGTCTAGCTATGGTTCCAGGGAGGTTCTGAGAACATCTAACTATGGTTCCAGGGAAGTTCTGAGAACGTCTTACTATGGTTCCATGAACATTTTCCTGAGAGGTTTTATTAACACTCAGAGAAACAGAATTATTGGTTATTTGGAGTTTAAAAAAAAAACTTCCTTCAACGTTCACTGAATGTTTCAATAATACTTTTAAGAAAAGCACAAATAGAACGAGGGGCGCAACTTTATGCGCTAGCTGGGGTGTTCGCACAAAACAGCTCTCAGTGAAACACTACAGTAGAACACATGTATCACATTAACCAGGTGATGTCTGTATTAATGTTTAATGTCTCTGTGATGTTCATCTCTGTATTAATGTCTCTGTGATGTTCATCTCTGTATTAATGTTTAATGTCTCTGTGATGTTCATCTCTGTATTAATGTTGAATGTCTCTGTGATGTTCATCTCTGTATTAATGTCTCTGTGATGTTCATCTCTGTATTAATGTTTAATGTCTCTGTGATGTTTATCTCTGTGTTAATGTTGAATGTCTCTGTGATGTTCATCTCTGTATTAATGTCTCTGTGATGTTCATCTCTGTATTAATGTCTCTGTGATGTTCATCTCTGTATTAATGTTTAATGTCTCTGTGATGTTCATCTCTGTGTTAATGTTTAATGTCTCTGTGATGTTCATCTCTGTATTAATGTCTCTGTGATGTTCATCTCTCTATTAGTAGTTGACAGAGTAATATAACTGAGGTCATATATAATGTTGTCTCTGTGATGTTCATCTCTGTGTTACTAGTTGACAGAGTAATATAACTGAGGTCATATATAATGTTGTCTCTGTGATGTTCATCTCTCTATTAGTAGTTGACAGAGTAATATAACTGAGGTCATATATAATGTTGTCTCTGTGATGTTCATCTCTGTGTTACTAGTTGACAGAGTAATATAACTGAGGTCATATATAATGTTGTCTCTGTGATGTTCATCTCTGTGTTACTAGTTGACAGAGTAATATAACTGAGGTCATATATAATGTTGTCTCTGTGATGTTCATCTCTGTGTTACTAGTTGACAGAGTAATATAACTGAGGTCATATATAATGTTGTCTCCGTGATGTTCATCTCTGTGTTACTAGTTGACAGAGTAATATAACTGAGGTCATATATAATGTTGTCTCTGTGATGTTCATCTCTGTGTTACTAGTTGACAGAGTAATATAACTGAGGTCATATATAATGTTGTCTCTGTGATGTTCATCTCTGTGTTACTAGTTGACAGAGTAATATAACTGAGGTCATATATAATGTTGTCTCTGTGATGTTCATCTCTGTGTTACTAGTTGATAGAGTAATATAACTGAGGTCATATATAATGTTGTCTCTGTGATGTTCATCTCTGTGTTACTAGTTGACAGAGTAATATAACTGAGGTCATATATAATGTTGTCTCTGTGATGTTCATCTATGTATTACTAGTTGACAGAGTAATATAACTGAGGTCATATATAATGTTGTCTCTGTGATGTTCATCTCTGTGTTACTAGTTGACAGAGTAATATAACTGAGGTCATATATAATGTTGTCTCCGGCTGGAGTGTCCCAATACTTTAAATATCAAATCAATAAATGAGTGAATATCTGATGTAATCTAATCCATCTGTGTTATATTATCCTAGCTGCTTTCCCACTGGTGACGAGGAGGAAGAGGAGGACCAACCCAACCTGTGGTCTGTGGAGTCTGGTCCTGACGTTAGGGTGAGTGACGTATTTATTTATGACATGTTCATCTTGTCTTGAAATCAGTCGAGGATTGTGAACATTCATATATTCATATATTATTTCACCTTTATTTAACCAGGTAGGCTAGTTGAGAACACCTTTATTTAACCAGGTAGGCTAGTTGAGAACACCTTTATTTAACCAGGTAGGCTAGTTGAGAACACCTTTATTTAACCAGGTAGGCTATTTGAGAACACCTTTATTTAACCAGGTAGGCTAGTTGAGAACACGTTCTCATTTACAAATGTGACCTGGCCAAGATAAAGCAAAGCAGTTCGACACATACAACAACACAGAGTTACACATGGAATAAACAAACATACAGTCAATAATTCAGTACAAAAAGTCTATATACAGTGTGTGCAAATGAGGTAAGATAAGGGAGGTAAGGCAATAAATAGGCCATGGTGACGACGTCATTACAATATAGCAATTAATCACTGGAATGGTAGATGTGCAGAAGATGAATGTGGAAGTAGAGATACTGGGGTGCAAAGGATCAAGATAAATAACTTAATACAGTATGGGGATGAGGTAGTTGGATTGGCTATTTACAGATGGGCTATGTACAGGTGCAGTGATCTGTGATGATTGATAATGTGACTGTTTTTCTTTTCAACATTTACATGTATTTATTTTCTAACACAACCTAAACTAACCCCCCCCCCCCTTCCCAAAACAGTTGTTCTTTGCAAACACCCAATTTAGGCCAGCCCACTGTGCTTAAAGACGAACTGGCCCATCTGGCCCCAAAATGTCCCATGGCCAGTCAGTTTCTGGTTCATAGTGACTCTATTGGGACAGCTATGTCAAGAGAGTCTTTCAGATAAGATGTGTTGTCTGTCATTGGTCTTTTTGTCCTGTCCCTTAAATCTGGTTGTTTCTGTCGCCCCCTCCAGGTGAAGCTGTAGCAGTGCAGCTGTAGAATACAGGGAGCTCAGTGTGTACGGCTGTGTGTGTTGGCTTTCACACTGGGCAGGACTGTTCCTCTTGTCAGACATATTCCAATATTCCACTTCTATGTTAGTAACTTCCCCCAAATATCTACTGTTTAAACTGTATTAATGCAATAACACAATGAATGTACACATCTAATAACACATTTAATTATTGTCAACAAAGGAGCTACAATAAAATACAAAATATTTAGGTAATGAAATCAAAGAATGAAACTGTGTGAACTGTTCAACTGTATTTTCTTATGGGTATTGGAATATGAATGATACACAACCAATCACATTGCTGTGCTCGATCTCAATCAGAAGAATTGCTCTGGCTAGCCAATAAACAGATGGTATTGCTTCCAAGAATTGACCAATCAGAAAAAGCTTAGTTTGCCCCACTAGCAGTGGGTAAATATTTGAATGCTCCATTGTATAAACTAATGTATTTATCCTGTGTGCATATTTTACATTCATGTTGGATCCACTGATTTCAAACAATTAGAGAATAGTTGTATTTAATTCTGTCTTTAATTATTTCCTGGATTTCCAATCAAAACAACTTGGATAACATTATGGTTGAGATGTAAACCTGTTCTTAAATGAATAGATGAAAGCCTTTCTCTTTGGGACGTACCAAACATAACTCCTGTTACTTTAACACTTTCACCTTTCTGGGTGTAACGTTGTGAAGTTTCCATCCTGACGAGTGGATTGACAAAAATACAGGGTTTTATATCAGAATTTAGGGTCTGGATGACGATGACAGATTTACATGTTGAGGATAGTTAGAAACCAGATGTTTTCTCCTGTCAGATTTACATGTTGAGGATAGTTAGAAACCAGATGTTTTCTCCTGTCAGATTTACATGTTGAGGAGCGAGGATAGTTAGAAACCAGATGTTTTCTCCTGTCAGATTTACATGTTGAGGATAGTTAGAAACCAGATGTTGTCTCCTGTCAGATTTACATGATGAGGATAGTTAGAAACCAGATGTTTTCTCCTGTCAGATTTACATGTTGAGGATAGTTAGAAACCAGATGTTAACTCCTGTCAGATTTACATGTTGAGGATAGTTAGAAACCTGATGTTTTCTCCTGTCAGATTTACATGTTGAGGAGCGAGGATAGTTAGAAACCAGATGTTTTCTCCTGTCAGATTTACATGTTGAGGATAGTTAGAAACCAGATGTTGTCTCCTGTCAGATTTACATGATGAGGATAGTTAGAAACCAGATGTTTTCTCCTGTCAGATTTACATGTTGAGGATAGTTAGAAACCAGATGTTAACTCCTGTCAGATTTACATGTTGAGGATAGTTAGAAACCAGATGTTTTCTCCTGTCAGATTTACATGTTGAGGATAGTTAGAAGCCCAATGTTTTCTCCTGTCAGATTTACATGTTGAGGATAGTTAGAAACCAGATGTTTTCTCTTGTCAGATTTACATGTTGAGGATAGTTAGAAGCCCAATGTTTTCTCCTGTCAGATTTACATGGCGAGGAGCGAGGATAGTTAGAAGCCTTCCACAAGCTTCCCACAATAAGTTGGGTTAATTTTGGTCCCCTGGAACAGAGGTAAACGAGCCTGGAAGAGGACGGAAGGTTTGCTGTATCGTGGCGTCATCAAGTCTACAAATCTCCAATTAGACGCCACCTCCGTGTCAATAGGTTATTTGGAAGGGTTGCCAGGTGGGGAAAAGCCTTTATTGAGATCAACCAACACATGTAAAGGCCAGGAGTTTGATAAACATCATTGGATTGGAACCAGGTTCTATGGACAGATGAGAGGAAAATAGATCTCTTTGGCAACACACACCAGTGGTTTGGCCTCAAAAGACGGATTCATACTCAGCAAATAGACCTGTAACGACTGTAAAATATGATGGTGGATCTTTGATGTAATGGGCCTGTTTTGCCTCCACTGGTCCTGGTGTCCGTGTAAAGTAAAGGTCAGCGGCGTCATGATCTTTACCAAAGTACCAAGACGTTTTACACCAAAAACCTGGTTGCCTCTGAAAGGAGGCTGAAACTTGGCCGCAAGTGACTATTCAAGCAACACAATAACACGGGAGGGTGCTAGACTATTGAAAACAATCGGTAACAATCATTTTAGTAAAAGGCTCAGTGGGGTTATCCTCACAAGGGGAGGGTGCTAAACTATTGAAAACAAGGGGTAACAATAATTTTAGTAAACGGCTCAGTGGGGTTTTCCTCACAAGGGGAGGGTGCTAGACTATTGAAAACAAGGGGTAACAATAATTTTAGTAAAAGGCTCAGTGGGGTTTTCCTCACAAGGGGAGGGTGCTAAACTATTGAAAACAAGGGGTAACAATAATTTTAGTAAAAGGTTCAGTGGGGTTTCCTCACAAGGGGAGGGTGCTAGACTATTGAAAACAAGGGGTAACAATAATTTTAGTAAAAGGCTCAGTGGGGTTTTCCTCACAAGGGGAGGGTGCTAAACTATTGAAAACAAGGGGTAACAATAATTTTAGTAAAAGGCTCAGTGGGGTTTTCCTCACAAGGGGAGGGTGCTAGACTATTGAAAACAAGGGGTAACAATAATTTTAGTAAAAGGCTCAGTGGGGTTTTCCTCACAAGGGGAGGGTGCTAGACTATTGAAAACAAGGGGGAACAATCATCATGACCTTTATTCGATGGGACTTTATTTCTTGTTGAACAAAATATATTTCTCAAAGCAAATGTATAAAAAATAATAGAATAATAGAGAATATAGAGAACATAGAGAACATAGAGAACATAGAGAATATAGAGAACATAGAGAACATAGAGAATATAGAGAACATAGAGAATATAGAGAACATAGAGAACATAGAGAACATAGAGAATATAGAGAACATAGAGAACATAGAGAACATAGAGAATATAGAGAACATAGAGAACATAGAGAACATAGAGAATATAGAGAACATAGAGAACATAGAGAATATAGAGAATATAGAGAACATAGAGAACATAGAGAACATAGAGAACATAGAGAATATAGAGAACATAGAGAACATAGAGAATATAGAGAACATAGAGAACATAGAGAACATAGAGAACATAGAGAACATAGAGATTATAGAGAATATAGAGAACATAGAGAACATAGAGAATATAGAGAACATAGAGAACATAGAGAATATAGAGAATAGAGAACATAGAGAACATAGAGAATATAGAGACATAGAGAATCATAGAGAATAGAGAACATAGAGAACATAGAGAACATAGAGAACATAGAGAATATAGAGAACATAGAGAACATAGAGAACATAGAGAATATAGAGAACATAGAGAATATAGAGAACATAGAGAACATAGAGAACATAGAGAATATAGAGAACATAGAGAATATAAGAGAACATAGAGAACATAGAGAACATAGAGAACATAGAGAATATAGAGAATATAGAGAACATAGAGAATATAGAGAATATAGAGAACATAGAGAATATAGAGAATATAGAGAACATAGAGAAACATAGAGAACATAGAGAAATAGAGAACATAGAGAACATAGAGAACATAGAGAACATAGAGAATAGAGAAATAGAGAACATAGAGAACATAGAGAATATAGAGAATATAGAGAATATAGAGAACATAGAGAATATAGAGAATATAGAGAACATAGAGAACATAGAGAATATAGAGAATATAGAGAACATAGCGAACATAGAGAATATAGAGAACATAGAGAACATAGAGAACATAGAGAATATAGAGAACATGGAGAACATAGAGAACATAGAGAATATAGAGAACATAGAAAATATAGAGAATATAGAGAACATAGAGAACATAGAGAATATAGAGAACATAGAGAACATAGAGAACATAGAGAATATAGAGAACATAGAGAATATAGAGAATATAGAGAATATAGAGAATATAGAGAACATAGAAAATATAGAGAACATAGAGAACATAGAGAACATAGAAAATATAGAGAATATAGAGAACATAGAGAACATAGAGAACATAGAGAACATAGAGAACATAGAAAATATAGAGAATATAGAGAACATAGAGAACATAGAGAACATAGAAAATATAGAGAACATAGAGAACATAGAGAACATAGAGAACATAGAGAACATAGAAAATATAGAGAATATAGAGAACATAGAGAACATAGAGAACATAGAAAATATAGAGAATATAGAGAACATAGAGAACATAGAGAACATAGAGAACATAGAGAATATAGAGAATATAAGAACATAGAGAACATAGAAAATATAGAGAATATAGAGAACATAGAGAAACATAGAGAACATAGAGAACATAGAGAACATAGAAAATATAGAGAATATAGGAGAACCTAGAGAACATAGAGAACATAGAGAATATAGAGATATAGAGAACATAGAGAACATAGAGAACATAGAGAATATAGAGAATATAGAGAATATGGAGAACATAGAAAATATAGAGATCATAGAGAACATAGAAGAACATAGAGAACATAGAGAATATAGAGAATATAGAGAATATAGAGAACATAGAGAATATAGAGAATATAGAGAATATAGAGAACATAGAGAACATAGAGAATATAGAGAACATAGAGAACATAGAGAATATAGAGAATATAGAGAATATAGAGAATAGAGAACATAGAGAACATAGAGAATATAGAGATATAGAGAACATAGAGAACATAGAGAACATAGAGAACATAGAGAATATAGAGAACATAGAGAACATAGAGAACATAGAGAATATAGAGACATAGAGAATATAGAGAAATATAGAACATAAGAAAGAGACATAGAGAACATAGAGAATATAGAGAATATAGAGAAATAGAGAATATAGAGACATAGAGAATATAGAGAACATAGAGAACATAGAGAACATAGAGAATATAGAGAAATAGAGAATATAGAGAACATAGAGAACATAGAGAACATAGAGAACATAGGGAACATAGAGATATAGAGACATAGAGAACATAGAGAACATAGAGAACATAGAGAATATAGAGAACATAGAGAATATAGAGAATATAGAGAACATAGAGAATATAGAGAACATAGAGAACATAGAGAATATAGAGAATATAGAGAATATAGAGAATATAGAGAACATAGAGAATATAGAGAATATATAGAACATAGAGAATATAGAGAACATAGAGAACATAGAGAACATAGAGAATATAGAGAACATAGAGAACATAGAGAACATAGAGAATATAGAGAATATAGAGAATATAGAGAACATAGAGAACATAAGAGAATATAGAGAATATAGAGAATATAGAATATAGAGATATAGAGAACATAGAGAATATAGAGACATAGAGAACATAGAAAACATAGAGAATATAGAAAATATAGAGAATATAGAGACATAAGAGAACATAGAGAACATAGAGAACATAGAGAATATAGAGAATAATAGAGAACATAGAGAACATAGAGAATATAGAGAACATAGAGAACATAGAGAACATAGAGAAATAGAGAATATAGAGAACATAGAGAATATAGAGAAATAGAGAACCATAGAGAACATAGAGAACATAGAGGAATATAGAGAACATAGAGAAATAGAGAATATAGAGAACATAGAGAATATAGAGAACATAGAGAATATAGAGAATATAGAGAACATAGAGAATATAGAGAATATAGAGAATATAGAGAACATAGAGAACATAGATAATATAGAGAATATAGAGAACATAGAGAGAACATAGAGAACATAGAGAATATAGAGAATATAGAGAACATAGAGAACATAGAGAATTATAGAGAACATAGAGAACATAGAGAACATAGAGAACATAGAGAATATAGAGACATAGAGGAACATAGAGAATATAGAGAACATAGAGAACATAGAAAATATAGAGAATATAGACGAACATAGAGAACATAGAGAACATAGAGAACATAGAGAATATAGAGAATATAGAGAACATAGAGGAACATAGAAAATATAGAGAATATAGAGAACATAGTAGGAACATAGAGACATAGAGAGAACATAGAGAACATAGAAGAATAAATCTGAGGAATATAGACGAACATAGAGACACCTAGAGAACATAGGAAGATATAGAGAATATAGAGAACATAGAGAACATAGAGAACATCAGAGAATATAGAGAATATAGAGAATATGGAGAACATAGAAAATATAGAGGAATATAAGAGAACATAGAGAACATAGAGAACATAGAGAACATAGAGAACATAGAGAATATAGAGAATATAGAGAATATAGAGAACATAGAGAATATAGAGAATATAGAGAACATAGAGAACATAGAGAATATAGAGAACATAGAGAACATAGAGAATATAGAGAATATAGAGAACATAGAGAATATAGAGAACATAGGAACATAGAGAACATAGAGAATATAGAGAATATAGAGAACATAGAGAATATAGAGAATATAGAGAACATAGAGAACATAGAGAATATAGAGAATATAGAGAACATAGAGAAATAGAGAATATAGAGAACATAGAGAACATAGAGAACATAGAGAATATAGAGAATATAGAGAACATAGAGAATATAGAGAACATAGAGAATATAGAGAACATAGAGAACATAGAGAACATAGAGAATATAGAGAATATAGAGAATATAGAGAACATAGAGAATATAGAGAACATAGAGAACATAGGGAACATAGAGAATATAGAGAACATAGAGAACATAGAGAACATAGAGAACATAGAGAATATAGAGAATATAGAGAATATAGAGAATATAGAGAACATAGAGAATATAGAGAACATAGAGAACATAGAGAATATAGAGAATATAGAGAATATAGAGAATATAGAGAACATAGAGAATATAGAGAATATAGAGAACATAGAGAATATAGAGAACATAGAGAACATAGAGAACATAGAGAATATAGAGAACATAGAGAACATAGAGAACATAGAGAACATAGAGAATATAGAGAATATAGAGAATATAGAGAACATAGAGAACATAGAGAAATATAGAGAATATAGAGAATATAGAAAATATAGAGAATATAGAGAACATAGAGAATATAGAGAACATAGAGAACATAGAGAACATAGAGAACATAGAGAATATAGAAAATATAGAGAATATAGAGAACATAGAGAACATAGAGAACATAGAGAACATAGAGAATATAGAGAATATAGAGAACATAGAGAACATAGAGAATATAGAGAACATAGAGAACATAGAGAACATAGAGAATATAGAGAATATAGAGAACATAGAGAATATAGAGAACATAGAGAACATAGAGAACATAGAGAACATAGAGAATATAGAGAACATAGAGAATATAGAGAATATAGAGAACATAGAGAATATAGAGAACATAGAGAATATAGAGAATATAGAGAATATAGAGAAATAGAGAACATAGAATATAGAGAATATAGAGAAAATAGAGAACATAGATAAATATAGAGAATATAGAGAACATAGAGAACATAGAGAACATAGAGAATATAGTGAATAGAGAACATAGAGAACATAGAGAATATAGAGAACATAGAGAACATAGAGAACATAGAGAATATAGAGAACATAGAGAACATAGAGAATATAGAGGAACATAGAGAATATAGGAATATAGAGAAATAGAGAACATAGAGAACATAGAGAATATAGAGAACATAGAGAACATAGAGAATAAGAGAATATAGAGAAATAGAGAACTATAGAGAACATAGAGAACATAGAGAACATAGAGAGAATATAGAGAATATAGAGAAATAGAGAATATAGAGAACATAGAGAATATAGAGAATATAGAGAATTAGAGAATATAGAGAACATAGAGACATATAGAGAACATAGAGAATATAGAGAACTAGAGAATATAGAAGAATATAGAGAATATAGAGAATATAGAGAATATAGAGAATATAGAGAACATAGAGAATATAGAGAACATAGAGAATATAGAGACTATAGCGAACATAGAGAATATAGAGAACATAGAGAACATAGAGAACATAGAGAAATAGAGAATATAGAGAATATAGAGAACATAGAGAACATAGAGAATATAGAGAATATAGAGAACATAGAGAACATAGAGAATATAGAGAATATAGAGAACATAGAGAACATAGAGAACATAGAGAATATAGAGAACATAGAGAACATAGAGAACATAGAGAATATAGAGAATATAGAGAACATAGAGAACATAGAGAACATAGAGAATATAGAGAACATAGAGAACATAGAGAATATAGAGAATATAGAGAACATAGAGAATATAGAGAATATAGAGAATATAGAGAATAAGAGAACATAGAGAAATAGAGAATATAGAGAACATAGAGAACATAGAGAACATAGAGAATATAGAGAAATAGAGAATATAGAGAATATAGAGAATATAGAGAAATAGAGAACATAGAGAACATAGAGAACATAGAGAATATAGAGAATATAGAGAACATAGAGAACATAGAGAACATAGAGAATATAGAGAACATAGAGAACATAGAGAACATAGAGAACATAGAGAATATAGAGAACATAGAGAACATAGAGAACATAGAGAATATAGAGAACATAGAGAATATAGAGAACATAGAGAACATAGAGAATATAGAGAATATAGAGAACATAGAGAACATAGAGAACATAGAGAATATAGAGAACATAGAGAATATAGAGAATATAGAGAACATAGAGAACATAGAGAATATAGAGAATATAGAGAATATAGAGAACATAGAGAATATAGAGAACATAGAGAACATAGAGAACATAGAGAATATAGAGAACATAGAGAATATAGAGAACATAGAGAACATAGAGAACATAGAGAACATAGAGAATATAGAGAACATAGAGAACATAGAGAATATAGAGAACATAGAGAACATAGAGAACATAGAGAATATAGAGAACATAGAGAACATAGAGAACATAGAGAATATAGAGAACATAGAGAACATAGAGAACATAGAGAACATAGAGAATATAGAGAACATAGAGAACATAGAGAACATAGAGAATATAGAGAACATAGAGAATATAGAGAACATAGAGAACATAGAGAACATAGAGAATATAGAGAACATAGAGAACATAGAGAACATAGAGAACATAGAGAATATAGAGAACATAGAGAATATAGAGAACATAGAGAACATAGAGAATATAGAGAACATAGAGAACATAGAGAACATAGAGAATATAGAGAACATAGAGAACATAGAGAACATAGAGAACATAGAGAACATAGAGAACATATAGAACATAGAGAATATAGAGAACATAGAGAATATAGAGAACATAGAGAATATAGAGAACATAGAGAATATAGAGAACATAGAGAATATAGAGAATATATAGAACATAGAGAACATAGAGAACATAGAGAACATAGAGAATATAGAGAACATAGAGAACATAGAGAACATAGAGAATATAGAGAACATAGAGAACATAGAGAATATAGAGAACATAGAGAACATAGAGAACATAGAGAACATAGAGAATATAGAGAACATAGAGAACATAGAGAACATAGAGAATATAGAGAATATAGAGAACATAGAGAACATAGAGAACATAGAGAACATAGAGAATATAGAGAACATAGAGAATATAGAGAACATAGAGAACATAGAGAATATAGAGAACATAGAGAACATAGAGAACATAGAGAATATAGAGAACATAGAGAACATAGAGAATATAGAGAACATAGAGAACATAGAGAACATAGAGAATATAGAGAACATAGAGAATATAGAGAACATAGAGAACATAGAGAACATAGAGAACATAGAGAATATAGAGAACATAGAGAACATAGAGAACATAGAGAATATAGAGAACATAGAGAACATAGAGAACATAGAGAACATAGAGAACATAGAGAACATAGAGAATATAGAGAACATAGAGAACATAGAGAACATAGAGAACATAGAGAATATAGAGAACATAGAGAATATAGAGAACATAGAGAACATAGAGAACATAGAGAATATAGAGAATATAGAGAATATAGAGAATATAGAGAACATAGAGAACATAGAGAACATAGAGAATATAGAGAACATAGAGAACATAGAGAACATAGAGAATATAGAGAACATAGAGAACATAGAGAACATAGAGAAATAGAGAACATAGAGAACATAGAGAATATAGAGAACATAGAGAACATAGAGAATATAGAGAACATAGAGAACATAGAGAACATAGAGAATATAGAGAATATAGAGAATATAGAGAATATAGAGAACATAGAGAATATAGAGAATATAGAGAATATAGAGAATATAGAGAACATAGAGAACATAGAGAACATAGAGAATATAGAGAATATAGAGAACATAGAGAACATAGAGAATATAGAGAACATAGAGAACATAGAGAACATAGAGAATATAGAGAACATGGAGAACATAGAGAACATAGAGAATATAGAGAACATAGAAAATATAGAGAATATAGAGAACATAGAGAACATAGAGAATATAGAGAACATAGAGAACATAGAGAACATAGAGAATATAGAGAACATAGAGAATATAGAGAATATAGAGAATATAGAGAATATAGAAAATATAGAGAACATAGAGAACATAGAGAACATAGAGAACATAGAAAATATAGAGAATATAGAGAACATAGAGAACATAGAGAACATAGAGAACATAGAAAATATAGAGAATATAGAGAACATAGAGAACATAGAGAACATAGAAAATATAGAGAATATAGAGAACATAGAGAACATAGAGAACATAGAGAACATAGAAAATATAGAGAATATAGAGAACATAGAGAACATAGAGAACATAGAAAATATAGAGAATATAGAGAACATAGAGAACATAGAGAACATAGAGAACATAGAAAATACTAGAGAATATAGAGAACATAGAGAACATAGAAAATATAGAGAATATAGAGAACATTAGAGAACATAGAGAACATAGAGAACAAGAGAACATAGAAAATATCGAGAATATAGAGAACATAGAGAACATAGAGAACATAGAGAGAATATAGAGAATATAGAGAACATAGAGAACTAGAGAACATAGAGAATATAGAGAATATAGAGAATATGGAGAACATAGAAAATATAGAGAATATAGAGAACATAGAGAAACATAGAGAACATAGAGAACATAGAGAATATAGAGAATATAGAGAACATAGAGAATATAGAGAATATAGAGACTATAGAGAACATAGAGGAATATAGAGAAATAGATATAGAGACAATATAGAGAACATAGAGAAATATAGAGAACATAGAGAATATAGAGACATAGAGAAACATAGAGAATATAGAGAACATAGAGAACATAGAGAACATAGAGAACATAGAGAAATCATAGAGGGAATATAGAGAACATAGAGAACATAGAGAACTATAGAGAATATAGAGAACATAGAGAATATAGAGAACATAGAGAACATAGAGAACATAGAGTAATCATAGAGAACATATTGAGAAATAGAAGATACATAGAGAACATAGAGAACATAGGAATATAGAGCACAAGAGAATATAGAGAACATAGAGGAATATAGAGAACATAGAGAATATAGAGAACATAGAGAACATAGAGCATATAGAGAACATAGAGGACATAGAGAACATAGGAATATAGAGACATAGAGAACTATAGAAGAGAACATAGAGACTATAGAGAACATAGGAACATAGAGAACATAGCGAATATAGAGAACATAGAGAACATAGAGAACTATAGAGATATAGAGAACATAGAGAACATAGAGAACATAGAGAACCTTAGAGAATATAGAGAACATAGAGAACATAGAGAACATAGAGAATATAGAGAATATAGAGAACATAGAGAATATAGAGAACATAGAGAACATAGAGAACATAGAGGAATATAGAGAACATAGAGAACATAGAGAACATAGAGAATATAGAGAATATAGAGAACATAGAGAAATATAGAGAATATAGAGAAATAGAGAACATAGAGAATATAGAGAATATAGAGAATATAGAGAATATAGAGAAACATAGAGAATATAGAGAATATAGAGAACCAATAGAGAATATAGAGATATAGAGAACATAGAGAACATAGAGAACATAGAGAATATAGAGAAACATAGAGAACATAGAGAACATAGAGAATATAGAGATATAGAGAACATAGAGAAATAGAGAACATAGAGAATATAGAGAATATAGAGAATATAGAAAATATAGAGAACATAGAGAATATAGAGAACATAGAGAACATAGAGAACATAGAGAATATAGAAATAAGAGAATATAGAGAACATAGAGAACATAGAGAACATAGAGAACATAGAGCATATAGAGACTTATAGAGCAACCTAGAGAACATGAGAATATAGAGAACATAGAGAACATAGAGAACATAGAGAATATAGAGAACATAGAGAACATAGAGAATATAGAGAACATAGAGAACATAGAGAACATAGAGAACATAGAGAATATAGAGAACATCGAGAATATAGAGAATATAGAGAACATAGAGAATCTAGAGAACATAGAGATATAGAGAATATAGAGAATATAGAGAACATAGAGAATATAGAGAATATAGAGAATATAGAGAAATAGAGAACATAGATAATATAGAGAATATAGAGAACATAGAGAACATAGAGAACATAGAGAATATAGAGAATATAGAGAATATAGAGAACATAGAGAACATAGAGAACATAGAGAATATAGAGAACATAGAGAACATAGAGAACATAGAGAACTATAGAGAATATAGAGAACATAGAGAACATAGAGAATATAGAGAACATAGAGAATATAGAGAATATAGAGAATATAGAGAACATAGAGAACATAGAGAATATAGAGAACATAGAGAATATAGAGAATATAGAGAACATAGAGAATATAGAGAATATAGAGAACATAGAGAACATAGAGAACATAGAGAATATAGAGAACATAGAGAATATAGAGAATATAGAGAACATAGAGAATATAGAGAACATAGAGAATATAGAGAATATAGAGAATATAGAGAACATAGAGGAATATAGAGAACATAGAGAATATAGAGAATATAGAGAACATAGAGAATATAGAGAACATAGAGAATATAGAGAATATAGAGAATATAGAGAACATAGAGAATATAGAGAATATAGAGAACATAGAGAACATAGAGAACATAGAGAATATAGAGAATATAGAGACATAGAGAACATAGAGAACATAGAGAATATAGAGAATATAGAGAACATAGAGAACATAGAGACTATAGAGAATATAGAGACATAGAGAACATAGAGAACATGAGAATATAGAGAACATAGAGAACATAGAGAACATAGAGAATATAGAGAACATAGAGAACATAGAGAACATAGAGAACATAGAGAATATAGAGAACATAGAGAACATAGAGAATATAGAGAACATAGAGACATAGAAAATATAGAGAATATAGAGAATATAGAGAATATAGAGAACATAGAGAACATAGGAATATAGAGAACATAGAGAACATAGAGAACATAGAGAACATAGAGATTATAGAGAATATAGAGAATATAGAGAATATAGAGAACATAGAGAACATAGAGAACATAGAGAATATAGAGAATATAGAGAACATAGAGAACATAGAGAACATAGAGAATATAGAGAACATAGAGAACATAGAGAACATAGAGAACATAGAGAATATAGAGAACATAGAGAACATAGAGAATATAGAGAACATAGAGAATATAGAGAACATAGAGAACATAGAGAATATAGAGAATATAGAGAACATAGAGAACATAGAGAACATAGAGAACATAGAGAATATAGAGAACATAGAGAATATAGAGAATATAGAGAACATAGAGAACATAGAGAATATAGAGAATATAGAGAATATAGAGAACATAGAGAATATAGAGAACATAGAGAACATAGAGAACATAGAGAATATAGAGAACATAGAGAACATAGAGAACATAGAGAACATAGAGAATATAGAGAACATAGAGAACATAGAGAACATAGAGAATATAGAGAACATAGAGAACATAGAGAACATATAGAACATAGAGAATATAGAGAACATAGAGAATATAGAGAACATAGAGAATATAGAGAACATAGAGAATATAGAGAACATAGAGAATATAGAGAATATATAGAACATAGAGAACATAGAGAACATAGAGAACATAGAGAATATAGAGAACATATAGAGAACATAGAGAATATAGAGAACATAGAGAATATATAGAACATAGAGAATATAGAGAACATAGAGAACATAGAGAACATAGAGAACATAGAGAATATAGAGAACATAGAGAATATAGAGAATATAGAGAACATAGAGAACATAGAGAACATAGAGAACATAGAGAACATAGAGAATATAGAGAACATAGAGAATATAGAGAACATAGAGAATATAGAGAACATAGAGAATATAGAGAACATAGAGAATATAGAGAACATAGAGAACATAGAGAATATAGAGAATATAGAGAACATAGAGAATATAGAGAATATAGAGAACATAGAGAACATAGAGAACATAGAGAACATAGAGAATATAGAAAATATAGAGAATATAGAGAACATAGAGAATATAGAGAATAGAGAACATAGAGAACATAGAGAACATAGAGAACATAGAGAATATAGAAAATATAGAGAATATAGAGAACATAGAGAATATAGAGAATATAGAGAACATAGAGAACATAGAGAATATAGAAAATATAGAGAATATAGAGAACATAGAGAATATAGAGAATATAGAGAACATAGAGAATATAGAGAATAT